>NC_068287.1:11444407-11500321 GCF_025860055.1 Xyrauchen texanus | reverse complement strand
TGTTACCGACCATCTTGCTGTGAGATGTCAGAGCTTCCAACTGAACCACAGTGCCACCTTTTAAATGAGTTGATAAACTTAATGAAATGAAGCAGTTATCTGTGGACTTCTAGCATTGTGCTCTCAGTGATAATAGTAGTACTTCTTTTGCTACAACTGCTTCAGCAATAATGACAATAAAAAGATTCTGATAAAAAATTGTAATGATTACATAGTCCAGTTCACAATACTGAAATTATTTAATTCAATTAAATACCATTTCCTATACATGTAAAGCTGCATCTCTTAACTGATGGTTTCAAAATTTATTTTTCCTATGAACAGATTTTTAATTTAAGTGAACTTGTTAAGTATGAATTCTCTTTCTGCCTGCTAACTTACTTTAGTTTTTCATTAACTCAGAATGTTATATGATTATGTAGTTATTGTAAATGTAAATAAAAAGAACATTTGTGAGCAACATATTAAAAAGCTAATTTGAAATACACAATTATACATTGTAAAAAATAAACAGTAAGAGAGGCGTGTATTGGATCTTTATAAGATAAGCTCTTTATTATCATTATACAACTACATCAAGATTTTTGTACTTCCTCAAATATTTTTGCAGTTAATTAAAATAAACCAGAAGATAAAAATGAAATATAAAGATGGACATACATTATGAATAAAACAATAAATGATACATTTGTTGACTGCCCCAAAATCATTATTGATTTACCCATAGATTTGATCATTTTAACTTGTCATTTATTTATTATTTATTTATTTTTGTTTAATTGACCTTAATATCAAAAACATTAGGAAAGTCTGATATGAGAAAACAGATTAAAGTATCAGATACATTTACTCATACTTCATTTATATATTCACTTCAGAACATGCATGTTTAGAGTATAGGATATATGATTGGATAGTATAGGAGATGTCTGAAGAAGTAATGGCTTATTTTTTTATTTGGCTCTTCTGTTTGCTGGAGACATCTAAATGAAGTAGAATCCCAGAGCATCAATTTCAGCTCCACTTCTCCCTACCATGCCGTAACATTTCTATGAATTCACATCAATCTTCTGAGGATTACCCAGGGAATCACACAAGGCAGAGAAAGTTGTGGTTCCGTTCATCTTCACAACAATCAGTTCAAAACCCCCAAGTCGGTCGTTATTGCCATTTGGCCACAGTACTGCATCAAGGATTTTATCATTCTCATCAAATAGCAATTCTTTAACGTTCCCTTTTTGTACTGTGCCAAATGTCTTTTCCTGGCCATCTGAGAGAGTCACCGCAATTGAGCATATCTGGGGAAGAAGAATAATCTTTATTTGGTTTCAGTTTATTTCAGGAATATTACAACTATATTTGTTAGTGGAAAACATTATGTTGCTTTATTTATGTCCTCCTTAGTAGCTTACATTTCAAGACAAAATTAGCAATTGCAAACAGCAATTATGGGGCCAAGCACAGCAGCAGATGGGTATAACTGCATTCCATAGGACCAACAGGAAAAGAGTCATGAAAATAGGCCAAATTAATCTAAATTTATAAACATATTAAACAGGTTTCTTTTTTAAATAGCAGCTTTGTCAGATATAATGACCAGTAGATGTCACTGATCAGTAGATGGCTATACCGTTTGAAAAATTGTTCCAGTGCACTGAAATGTTCACGTCCTAAAAAGTCCCAGAACGCACTGTAAAAACCAGGGAGCAACGTTGCTCACTATGTTTCCTTACCGGAAACGTTGTCATGTCTTCTGAAGTCTTTTTGTTTGAAGACAAGCACACGTGTAAATTCTGAAGTCAAAGCCATTTTTTCTCTTTAAAGGAGATGTTGTTTGTAATATTGTTCACCAATAATGGGCATGAATGGGAAACAATCATTTAAATATTTTAGCTTTTATAAATGTATAAAATACATGCCTTTGTATTTACTTTTCTTTATTTATGTCATTTATCTTTCATAATTACTCTGTATGTTTTAATATCTACCAAAAAAATTACAACAGTGTAATTTATACAGCAATTCTATTGAATAATACCAACTGCGTTTAACCATGCAACCTTGTAATTGTGTCACAGTTGATGAAGTAACAAACATCCCAATATTCAGTGGATCAACATCCTTGCCAGTGTCAATTCAAGTTCACGACTGGTTCATGACGTAAGGAGCTAGATGACTTTTCGGGAGAATGGTGATGAACACCAAAATTCCAATAAGAGTTATTGGTGTTATCCTGTCTGTTCCCAATCTTCAAAAGTAACAATTGGACATGGTGCTGATGACATTTACTAAGTTTTGTCCTAAAGCATTGTTAAAAATATTTTAAGAACCATGTCGAAAAAGCCGACAGTCAATATGGCTGGCTCAAGAACACTGGCCATCACTGAACTCATTTCATGGCAAGTAAGAGGAGATGTCCCCAAACTTCACCAAGTTTTGTTTCAATACGTTAAAAAGTAGGTTTTTCAAAATCTAGTTCAGATCCTCCCCAGACAATGTGCAAAAATGTACAACTTTTTAGGATAGGGTTCTATGGGCTGCCATAGACTGCAATGGGCCATGCATAAATTTGTGGAATATATCTGGTTGGGCTACATAGATTTGCCGTAATGGCACTACTTGTAGGTAAATTTTTCTTTAAGACAGTTGGTTAAAAGGCATATTTGCTTATAACTTTTAATAAATAGGTGGTGCTGGCTTGCACATTAAAACTTTGCACATACCCCAAGGTTAAGGTGGCAATGACAATTAGAGTATCTGGATATTCTTTAGCTGGATTGCTTTTACACCTTGCAGTTAAATGTCTCCACTGTGATCGGAGAGAGATCCAATCACATTTACTCATGCAAAATAGAAAACACTACATGCACATTACATCAGAGGCTGCATTGAATTAAAATTATCTGTCTTTTAGCCAATTCTAAAAAATGTTATGGACGATCCAAATACTTTCCATCACTTCGACAGTTCAGGATTCCCTTATCAAAAGCTGCACTTAATGCTGCACTTGATTCAGCGCTTTGGGAACGTCTTTTAGGAGTGACCAGCTGTCACTTGTCTTCAGACCACACTATGATGTGTTGTGCTTCTCAAGCCTTTCAAATTCTATATTTTCCTCTGATAGGAGTTAGATTGGTTAGTGTGCAGAAATCTTTTCCTAGTCTTTTCTTCTTCACTTAAGTGTGAAAGAAGAAACCAAAACAAACGGTGTGTGTTTCACTCTCTATGTGGTATGGCTGAATCAGACACACACCAGTTTTGTTTTGTTTGTTTGGGGGAAGAGCACGCTGCTCTTGCGTTGGAGCGAGGCGGGTGTGAGCATTGTGAGCTTCTCACAGTTAAAATGCTGCGCGCTCGCCTCAGCTATTTCCAAGAGCCAGCCCCCACCATTTCGTTGTGGGGCTCACGAATGGATCTGGCTGAGGAGCGAGAGATTGATCCGTCCCTATCACTCGCGCTCTCTACAGATCCAGCCGGTCCCTCGCGTGATCTTCAGTTCATGAGAGGGACGATGAATCTCTTGGGACCGAGTATTCTGAGTTGGCTATCTCTGAACATTCCAGACTACAGTTAAACTGGCCGCGTGAACAAGAGACCCCCAACAATCAAAATTAGAGGATAGATTTCTGTCTGGTGGCCGGGGAGAGTGAACTCAAAATCAGTCTCTCCCCTTCTTTGATGACCTACATGATGAGTTGACTCCTTCATGGAAGACACCTTATACTTCCCTTGTCTTTGTGCCCTCAACATCGACATATTCGATTATTGTGGGTGCTAAGGCTTGGGTGTATAAGAGACGCTTGCGGACCATCTCTCCCCACAAAGCCGTGTAGGACCACCTCAATGCTTGTGGGGAAGGCTTATCAAGCTGCAGGTCAGGCTGGTGCCACTCTACACACCATGGCAGTGTTACACAAGCGTACCAAGCTGATCTATTTAAGGACCTGAGTGCGGGGAGCACTATCGATGAGGAAGCGTTTTCAGAACTTTGTCGAGCCACAGATTTATCTCTGTGCGACCAAGCTGACGGCCCGCGCTATTGGCAGTTCAATGGCTGCTTTGGTCAGCAAGGAGAGGCATCTGTGGCTAAATCTTTTGGGTATTAAGATAAGGACAGAGTGTTCCTTCTTGATGCCCCAATTTCACCTTCTGGCCTGTTCGGTGATTCTATGAATACAGTCATTACCATGTTTCGGGGGGTAAAAAGAAACAAGGAAGTATTGGTGCAATTCCTTCCTTGCCGTTCACAGAGGGAGGGGCTGTCGGCCACCCAGCTTCCCCCCGGTCCTTCTAGAAGGGAAGTCCAAAAGCAGAGTGTGGCGAGTCGCGCTCTCCCTCGCAAAGAGTGGGGATCGGCTCGCCACCCTCATCAGCCTCCAAAGCAAGACCTCAGGACTTTTATTTCTAAAACGAGAAATTCCTGATGGTCTTGCGCCCAGCCTTGTGGAGGTAGCCCCCCCTTCGAGATGGCGTGCAAAACATTTACCGGCACCTTCCCGACACCCCCACGGAACCTCTCTATTCCCGCCACCTTCAATGTTTCGGGAGCTAGAGTTTTCCAGCTAAATGTTGGGTGTTCGATCGCATAGAAAATCTCGGCTCAGTTCTCTGAAATGGGTACCAATTTTTATACTTCCTGTTGAGGGAATGTCGGATGTTCCGCATCCTGGTTGACAACAGGAAGTATAAAAATTGGCACGCATTTCAGAGAAACGAGCCGAGTTTTTCTATGCAAACAAATCTAACTAAGATTTTACAAGCAGAAGTAGACCTCTTCGCCTCCTAACAGAAAGCGCAATGTCCCCTCTACTTCTCAAAATGCAGGCCCAAAATGCGCCTGTATGTATTCCCTCCAGTTTATCTGAGTCCAGTCCGTGCTCTTCAGGCCTACGTCCACTGCACTAGCCAGTAAGTCAGGGCAACTTTCATCTGCCATGGGGGCCATAACAAAACAGACAATATCACATTGGGTGAGGAATGCTATTGCCCTGGCCTATGAGGCACGCCGGCAATCTTCGCCAGCAGGCATCAGGGCTCATTTAACCAGAGGGGTTGCTTCTTCTAAAGCTTTGGTTGGGGGTGTCCCTCTACAGCATGTTTGTAATGCGGCAGGCTGGTCCTCTCCGCACACATTCATAATATTTTATAGTTTGGATGTTCATGTAACTCCAGGCTCTTACAGTATGTCCTTGAGTCAACATCACAAGCTCATGTCTGAGACCTATCATGCTCTTGTGAGCACACACAACACAACTGTAAGGGGTCCAGACACACACAGTGCGGCGGCACTGTGTGTGTCTGGAAAGATTGTTCCCAAAGCTCTGAATCAAGAGCAGCATTAAGTGCAGCTTTTGATAAGGGAACGTCTTGGGTTACTTTGCTGTAACTCTTGTTCCCTGAAAAAGCGGAACGAGATGCTGCGCTTCATTGTCACACTGAGGATGTCCCAGGACTGCTCTTTAGACAAATACCTGATGATGCACCTGTGGCGTATCTATTTATAGCCATGGAACTGGTGCATTCTGATGATGTCACCAACAGAGGCTAAAAATTCTAGTCAATTTCATTGATGTGTCGCAAACATATTCACAGCTGGTCACTCCTAAAAGACGTTCCCAAAGCGCTGAATCAAGTGCAGCATCTCATTCCGCTTTTTCAGAGAACAAGGGTTATAGCAAAGTAACCAGAGATGTTTTTTTTTTGCGGCCACCAAAACAAAAGTTCAGACCACCGAAACAAATGTAATGATATTCATTATGAGTTTGGCAACTTATAAAAACTTAATATGCTTCTAATGCAGAATTAAAGCCTGGTTTCATGTGAGTGTTGCGCAAGCCACAGTAATTAGATTACTTACCAGGAGAGTGACGCAAGTGGGAATTTAAGGAGAAAGACGAGATATTCCAAGTGTATTCCAATGGAATAATTACTGTTCATTAAATTGGGTGACAGAATCGCAAAATGCCAGTGTCTGTTGTTTTCTTCACATTGCGATGGCAGAATGAAAAGAATAAGGCAACAATGACTGTAGCGCATTCTCATCATTTTATAATTAATCACTTATGTATTTTTATCTGGATAACAATAATGCATTTGCATTTACTCCTTGCATTTAATGTGATCAAGTGCTGTCTGATAGCTATTCGATCACTGAAAATGCATATTAAAGCAGCGTGTAAATGAGGCCATAGTCCATCCATCCATCCATCCATCCATCCATCTTCAACCACTTATCCGAAGTCGGGTCGCGGGGGCAGCTGCTCCAGCAGGGGGCCCCAAACTTCCCTATCCCCAGCCACATTAACCAGCTCTGACTGGGGGACCCCGAGGCGTTCCCAGGCCAGTGTGGAGATGTATCCACCTAGTCCTGGGTCTTCCCCGAGGCCTCCTCCCAGCTGGACGTGCCTGAAACACCTCCCTAGGGAGGCGGCCAGGGGGCATCCTTACCAGATGCCCAAACCACCTCAACTGACTCCTTTCGACGCAAAGGAGCAGCGGCTCTACTCCGAGCTCCTCACGGATGACTGAGCTCCTCACCCTATCTCTAAGGGAGAAGCCCGCCACCCTTCTGAGGAAGCCCATTTCGGCCGCTTGTACTCGCGACCTTGTTCTTTCGGTCATGACCCAACCTTCATGACCATAGGTGAGGGTAGGAACAAAAATTGACAGGTAGATCGAGAGCTTTGCCTTTCGACTCAGCTCTCTTTTCGTGACAACGGTGCGATAGAGCAAATGCAATACCGCCCCCGCTGCCCCGATTCTCCGGCCAACCTCCCGCTCCATTGTCCCCTCACTCGTGAACAAGACCCCGAGGTACTTGAACTCCTTCACTTGGGGCAAAACCTCATTCCCTACCTGGAGTACGCACTCCATCGGTTTTCCTGCATCGGTTTTCGGAGGCCATAGTCAAAGCATTAAAATTATCTAGAATATCTGTAGAATATGCAGTATAAAGCTTAAGTTGACATCATGACAAGACGTTTGATCATGAGACATGCAAGGGAGGTTTGAAGTAATTATGTAGACATCATATTAGATTTTTGCGCTGTTTGTAAACGTTATTACTGAATTAATTTAATAATGTAAATAATGGTCTGTTTATCATAGAAAGTGATCGTATGCCTTCAGAAGACTTACATATCATGCACAAGTCGCATGGACAAGTTCTATAAAATGTTTGGGTACTTTATTAAACGCTGCAGTTCTTCTGCCATTGTATTGAATTCAGCCAATGGAAAACATTTTAAATTATTGCTTTTTTCCACCTAGGAAAGAAAGTCATATAGGTTTGAAAAAACATTAAAATGAGTATATACTGACATAATTTTCATTTTGGGTTGAACTATTCCTTCAACAGATGGATAAACTGTGACAGACCTATAATTAATAAATCTAATGATTTATTAATTATAGGCTTCTTATGAAGCAGTTGGCGATGATAATGTTTGAGAAAAGAGAAGGGAACAAAAAAATCTTCACATACTGTGTTTGGGTTGAGAGAAACCGTGATCTTCCTTAAGGTCATGCCAATGGGAGTGGTAAAGATGGAAAAAGGACGACCTCCTTGCCCACCCACAATCACATGTGTAGCTGAGGAAGAAATTAGGAGGGAAAACAATGAAGATATTTTGGAAAAAGCTAAAGACATATAAAAAAGTGTGCAAATCATACTCACTGTTCATAATACGCACACTGTCGCTGGCTTCAATTATTCCCAATTTACTCACTACCCTGTAGCGAAACAAATGAGGCTTTCCAAGTTCCAGTCCCTTTAGAATACAGATTTCATCAAGTGTGTCTTCGATACGCCATATTTCCTCACCATCAGCTTTGTACTCAACTTTGTAATGCATTGTGTCTGCAGTTGGGGACTTCTGCAGTTTGAGGGTCACTTTGTCCAAGATGTTCTCTACTATTGGTGGGGGTGGTTTGGACACAGGCTGGAACTGTTTGTCTATCAAGCATTTTTGTGCAAGAAGTCAAGTGGTGAAGTTCAGACTTTGCATCATCTAACCACTGGTTTAGCATGCTAGCATTAAAAGGGAGCTGTTGTGGATATTCAGAATGTCTTCCAATGACTGCTGCTCCATCCCACCTCCTCGAATAGCAGGCAGGACCCTGCGCAGTGCTTTCTGGAGGACCAGCTTGTATTTACTTAATGAATTCTGATATGAGAGCAGTCTCTCTTCGATGTCACTGAAAACATTTACCAATGTATTTCTGAACAGGTCGTTGCATCTTCTCTCTACCTCTACCAGCTCCTCTATTATTTCTTCAGTGTTGATTATCAGACTTGTGTTAATTTCTCTGACCAACTGAGCTGCTTTTGTATCCAGTAGATGAAGAGGATAGAGCCAGACCTTTACTGGAACCACATTCTGTGGATTGTCCTTTAGCAGAGTGGGGAGCTGCTTGTACACCTGCAATGCCTCCATGTACGTGGTGGGGTTCTGCTGAAGTTGGTAGTCTCCATAAAATGTGCAGCTGATATTCTCAGCAATCTTTTTCTCATCCTCTCCCAATGTTACAGCTCCTTGCCCCTCAATGGAAAATGAAGGTATCTTCTTGACCATGACATTCAGATTTCCGTCAATCTCTTGTTTGTTCTCATCTTTTGAAAATGTCCGATCAAACACCATAACAGCCTGAGCTCCGTACAGTACAGCTGTGACCACATGAGTTGCAGTTTTCTGCTCAAACACCTGAGGGTAGGTGATCTTGCCCAGCTGGGTCATAGTGAGCTGATCGAATCTTGAGGTTTCACTGTAATGCATTATTACTCTTGACTGCTGGTTTGAGGATTTGGTATCATGCAGGTACTTGGCAGATCCCCCAACCTTCACCAGCCCCCCCAAGAAACTGGCCTTCAGAGAAGCACTTACATCCAGGAGACTGGACTTATCAGAGAGAGAGTCAGAGCTACTAAACTTCAAATCAGTTTGGAGCTGCGTATGAGTGTCCAAATCTTCATACAACGATTTTTTATCCCACAGAGTAACACCTGAAATGAGAAGTGCCTTTAAATCATGATAGTGTAAATGGTCTGCACTCATTTTTTAACTTTAGAGGTTACCAAAGCACTTAACACTGTGATTCATTCACCCATTCAAACACACATTCACACACACTCTCATATACACACTCATACACCAATGACGGCAGAGCTGCCATGCAGGTGCTAGCCTGCCATTGGGAGCAACTTGGGGTTCAGTGTCTTGCCCAAGGACACTTCAGCATGTGGAATCGTGTGGGCCTGGAATCGAAACATCAACCCTGCGATTAGGGTAGTTGAGCACAACAACTCATTTATTTCCACACCTTTGGGTCATAGGATATGTAGATATTTTCAGTCAGCACTGTCTTCAGTGCTAAAAACAGCTCATCAGTGTCTAATGTGTTTAAGCTTTAAAAAAAAGAAAGGAAAAAAAAAGAAAAAGAACATATGACCCTAGGATATGTTTTGGACATCATGGTTTTGAATAAGCCATAGTATCCGTGATATGACATACCTCTGTATCAATTGCATTATTTGCATCAATTTATTAAATATTGTAAATATTTGATCGAATATGTTCCACCTCAATGGTGATGGATCATATCCCCTCTGTAATGATATGGACTGTGGTCCACACTGATGAATGCTTTTGAACTCACTGCAGTATTTCAAATAGAGGGCGCCAGTGATCTGACTCCAGTTTCAGTTTCACCCAGAATGAGTTATGATGTGGATGTTTTAAACTGTTTCTAAGAGTGACCAAAAATAAGAGGGGGTCAACCTCAAACAATCGTTTGAAAAGACTAAGAACCTGTGGGGTGCTTTAAAAACAAAGAAGTGTACCGTTTAAAGAGAATAGTGTGAAAACTTAATATTCAATTGAATAATGATGGCTGTGAAAAAGCTTAATTCCATGGACACTAATGGGTTGTGTTTTCTTTGGGGACTGTATTTATTTTTATTTTTGATTGTCAGTGAAGTTCATGTTGCATCTCTGAATTTAAATGGTGCAATAGACATACGAAAAAAAGGGCAAAGTTATATAAAAAGTAAATAGGCTACTTCTGTTTTAATAACACCTTACATAGTGGAGGAGTCGCTATTTTATTTAGTTGGAGTTTCAGTCCATGTTCTTATGATTTCGAGGAAATTTTAAAATGTAGACATTTAAAAGTAAGAGCACTTTTTGGAAATAATATTTTTGTTTTTATTTGTGTGTACATTTCAACCTCAGGTGTATAAATACCCCTAGATACCCTTTGCAGCAAATAATTCTTGTTCCTGGGAGGGGATTTTAATTGCACAGAACAAAACATGGACAGAAATCACATTGTGCCTTGTAGAGATAAAAGATCTATGAACACCTTGGAGACAGATATAGTAAAACTTCTACAGCTAGTTTAGTCAAATGGAGATAATGGCTATTTGGAAGCTCTATCAATTAAATAAATAAATTAGAAGGGGTTAAAATGAAGGGAACTGTTACAGACATCAATCAGTGTGTAGTTCAAATGAATGCCCAAACCAAATATTTTTTTTTAATCTGGAGAAAAAGTCTGGTCAGAGAATGTTTATTCAAGCCTTATTTTCTTAAGATGGAGAACTAATGTTAGACCCACTGACATTCAAATTAGGGCAGTTTGTTTTTTTTGGTCAGTAGTGAGTTGAGTTCAGGGCAGGGAATAAAATTAGTTCAATGAATGAAAACCAAAAATGGAAACGAATGTTTTTTGTTTGTTTTTTTGCAGAACGTAACCAAAAACAGGAACAAAGTGATTTTCAATTGTTCCAGATTAAAAACTTTATTTTAAAATGCTGGTAACTGGTTATAACCAGTTAATTTATTTCAAAATATTTTTTCATGAAACTGAAGGCCAAAGGTTTTTTCAGACATATTTGGAACTACACCACTTCATGTTGCCTGAAAAAATGAAACATGTTCTTTAATCCTGTAGGAAAATGCTGCAACACATTTCTATGCCTAATCACCCATTGTGGATGAAGCATTCTGTGAATGAAGAACTTTTTAACAATTATGTATAATTACTAGATTTACTGTACATGTATGGCTAATCCAGAAACAAGGAAAACATTATTAGAGGTACAAGTATTCACTGAATTATTGTTAGATATGATGCATTAATACAGATTTGATACTGTCAGGTTTTGGCTCAGAAGCAGACCTATAATTAAAAATGTACTTTACTCTTAATTACTGAATACTGAAAAGTTTTTGCTCAAAACAAACCAAAATGTAAAACGTTTTGCTTTTAGTCCCTGGTTCAGGGAACAGTAATGACAGTGCCTTTTTTGAAGACCTAAACCATTAGTCAGAGGAGACCAGTGCAGAACTCGGAGCATGGGAGAACTGAATAAGGACCCCAAATAATATTGGGTACCACAGAGGGGGGCGGTGGAAGAGGAAGTTTGTTTGTACAGTTTGTACAGAAACTTCTTATGTGAACTACTGTCCCAAAGAAACACAAAATCACAGGACTTAATGACTACAGACCCATGTGGATCGCTCTCACTCTGAGAGAGGGAAAACACAGCAAAACTTATTCAGGTAACAGGGTTTTTAATATTCCTTTTACACAGTACACATTAATGTCTTTCGTGGGAACACTGGGTTCACTTGTCATTCTCTCTCTCGCCCTCGAGGCTCTGTCGCTGCTGCTTTATATGCCGCTCTCCCCATGCTTACTGAAATTAGACACAGGTGTTAGACATAATTTAGCTCAGGTGTAAGCGCCCTTACAGCTTTTCTCTCCCGGACGGGCGCTTGACCACGCCCCCACTGCCACAACCCATCACCCTGATGTCTGTGGTCATGAAATCATTTGAGAGACTGGTGTTGGCTCACTTGAAGGACATCACTGGACCCTTTCTAGATCCCCTTCAATTTGCTTATCCAGCAAACTGGTCTGTGGAGGATGCAGTCAACATGGGATTGCATCATATCCTGCAACATCTGGACAGACCAGGGACATATGGGATCTTTATTGTGGACTTCAGTTCAGCTTTCAACACCATCATCCCAGCTATTCTCCAGACTAAATTACACCAACTCTCTGTTCCCAGCTCTGTCTGTCATTGGATTACCAGATTTCAGATGGACAGGCAGCAGCTTGTGAGACAGGGGAAATTCACTTCCAACACCTGTAAAATCAGCACTGGTGCCCCCCAGAGATGTGTGCTCTCTCCACTACTCTTCTCCCTCTACACAAATGATTGCATTGCCAAGGACCCCTCTGTCAATCTCTGGAAGTTTGCAAATGACAATGAGTCTGCATACAGAAGGGAGGTTGAACGGCTGGCTCACTGTTGCAATCAATACAACCTGGAGCTTAACACTCTTAAAACAGTGGAGACGATTGTGGACTTAAGGAGGAACACTCCATCACTGCAGTGGAGACATTCAGGTTCCTGGGCACCACCATCTTACAGGTCTTGTAGTGGGAGACCCACATTGACTCCACTGTGAAAAAGGCCCAGCAGAGGTTTTTCTTCCTTCGCCAGTTGAGGAAGTTCAACCTGCCACAGGCACTGCTGATACAGTTCTACTCAGCAGTCATTGAGTCTGTCCTCTGCACAAATACAGTCTGGTTTGGTTCAGCTACAAAATCGGATATTAGAAGACTGCAAAGGACAGTTCGGACTGCTGAGAGGATTATTGGTTGCCTCCTGCCCCCACTTCAAGAACTGTACAATTCCAGAGTGATGAAAAAGGCTCTCACTCTGGATCCCACTCACCCAGCCCAATAACTTTTTGAACTGTTGCCTTTTGACTGACGCTTCAGAGCTCTGAGCACCAGAACCGTCAGGTACAGGAACAGTTTTTCCCTCAGGCTATCCATCTCATGAATAGGTAAAATTGCCCCTTTCAGCAACACATACACTTGTATGTTTATGACACAACACACCCAAGACATGCCACACAAGCATGTCTGATGCTTGTTGGAATTGACGGGTCCTTAAACAAGCCCTTATAATAAATCTTGAACTGATTGACAATTTCACTTGTGAAATGGATTGCTGTGAACTGTATGACAATGATTGGCTTATGATCAATAATATGATAGTAAACAATACATTGTATTCTAAAGCTGTTGATTTTATTGTCTTATCAATGATTAACTTTTCTGCCACAAGAATGTAATGCATTTTAATTATATGAATATATATATATATATATATATATATATATATATATATATATATATATATATATATATATTTATATATAATTTTTGTATTTAAAGATAACTATGTATAATTATTTCATCATATGTTGAATTATTGTTATATGAGGGGCTTTCTCAGCAAATATTTGTATATGCGATTAAATGCTATTAATCGGGACATCATGTAATTAATTTGATTAAAAACTTGAATCGATTAACAGCCCTAATATATATATATATATATATATATATATATATATATATATATATATATATATATATATATTTTACTATTATCTCTGACTTGTTGCTGTATTGTATTGTCATGCACTGGAAGCTCCTGTCACCAAGACAAATTCCTTGTATGTGCTATAAAGCTAATTCTGATTCTGATGTTGACTAGAGATCTGTTGCATGCTCAATTCTATGTAATTTTTCTGGAATATTTTTTTTTACGGTAATCTTTTTAAAGTATGGAATCTTAAATAAAAAAAAGGTGAGGATGCGGACTCTCTTCACTTGCTACTAAAAGAGCCCTTGATTCATGGGGCATGCTTGGATTTAGCTTCGAACAGCTGTGCTTTAGCTGGACATAATAGTTTGCCAAGGTCACTACTTTGGGAATTTTATTGCACCTTGCTCAGCCAGGCTTTGAGGATGCTGAAAAGTAGCCTTGCATCTCAGTGTTTTCCATCAGATCAGTTGCTCAGCTGCTCATGAGGTGGCAATCTGCTGACAAAACTGAAGACTTAAAATTTGTAAAAGACTACTACACGGTCCATGGGGTAAGTGGTCCTGATACTAAGGAACCTTTTCCTAGTTTATTTCTGTCACCCACCCTGGATGGGTATTCACGTTTTCATTAGAAACTGGAATGTAAATGTGTTTAGATTTTTTTTCAGTTTTGGGTAAAACTCTGTACAAAGCCTGTGTTTTGTTTTTTAACCAAACGTTTTAGATAAGAAAACTGACACCGCATGGAGAGTTTTATACAAGCCACCATTAACCAAGAGAGCAGGCGCCTTATGCCGAGTTTACACTACACGATTTTAAGCATGATTTTCGCTCGCCGACAGTTTTCTGGTGATCGCCTACAAAAGCCCGAAATCGTAGGCAAATCAGTACTCGATCCTGTGAGCGACTTATATGAATTATCAAAGATTCGGTCTGAGAGAATCGCTGTCGCGTCACCGATGTCAGTGAGATTTTTAGAATGTTAAATATCTGGACCAGTCGGCGATTCCGAATATGTGAAATATGAAATATGTTTTGACTGAATACATCTGCAGCGTTGACCTACAGGCCAATGAGAGAGCAAAAAAACGGGGCACAGGAAGTTTCAGTGTGAGTCCTGATGTACCTGCAACAGGCTGCGGTATCGAGAAAGTCACATTAGACCGAAGCAATGGAGGAAATATTAGTGGAACATTGGCCGGAGCACCAGACTTGATGTTTCATCTGAACTGCACCACAACCGAGTGGAGAAAGAGAAGACATGAAGAGAAATTGCCAATTCTCTTGGACAGTCAGGTAAGCAAATAGATCGATTTTTCAGTAGGATAAAATATATATATAATAAAATATGTGATGCCTTGAGGTGATTAAAAACATACACATCATATTCTGAAACGCATAACATATGATCATGCATTTGTTTTCGTGTCTCGTATCACTTCTCGCGTGTACTCTGATGTGAAACGTAATTTGGAGTCCAGGCAGAGCTGTCGGGGATTCGTCAACAGTGAAAGGTTTTGTAATATGTTCACCCCTGTCACAGATTCATTGTGTAATTTGAAAACGCTACAACTTATATGACAAGACAGACAGTTGTGTAATATGAATAGTACCACGATTCGACATCTTTGAAAGTCGTGTAGTGTGTAGGAGGCATTACAGTGTAGAGTTCTCCACTGTGCTGTTGCTGTGAATGCTTTTCTTTCTGTTATAAATCCTGAGGTTGGTTCTGAATGTCCTTTTCTTTTTTTTTTTTTAAGAGCATCTGTGTTTCACGGTTTCATGCATCGTTTTAGATTTGAACCCATGTTTATGATTTTAAAGTGTCTGTTCAGTTGTTTTGTTGAAAATGTTTCTATGGAGACTTTTATACTTCTGTAGAGTTTCAGATATGTTCAGAAAAGGCATTATGAGTGCCAGCTGTTGAATTGTGTCTTGGGCCAAGCAAAACTGTATATTTATACAAGCAGGAAAACAAGACTGAACAGAAACTTGGTCAGAATGCCACTGTGTTATTCTAAACCATGGTAAAAACAAGAGTGCTGCTTGATTTTCATTTTTACAAATCTATGAAAGATCTGTTTACCTTTCAAATGAAATGGTGTAGTAATTTTAATAAAGAGCTTTTTCAAATTAAATCCTCTCTCTCTTCTCTGTGTGTATGCTGGGAGTGTTTTGGTGCATGTGAGGGTGCTCATGGGGAGAATGTAATTGATTTGGGTCACTTATTGTTCTTTCATTTTTTTAATATGGGAAACTGGGAAGTGTAAGTATTGCAAGGTTGGTAAAAGTTTATATAGTGAGTTCTTGGTCTGCGGATGAGATGAGTTGAAATTCCTCCCGGAGAGAGAGGTATCAACTCTCTTGCTCTGTCATGGTGCCAGGTGTGTGACTGTTGTGGAAGAGCTGTTGCGGTCAGTGAACAAATTGGATATGACAACATCTCTTCGGCCTCCAGAATGAACAAGGCTGTGGTGTTTTCTTTTTTTTTTTAAGAGTTTATCTTGCTATCTCACCACTTGTTACTCCACCTACCAAAGTTACTATTTCAAATGTGCCACCGTTCATTCCTAACCCTTAAACTGAGTGAGCACTCTTGGGTTTTGGAAAGTTTTCAAATGTGCTTTTAACAATTCAACAAGAATACTCTTTAAAACATGTGAGGTCTTTTAGGAGACAGGTACTTATTTGTTTTAAAGAATCCGAAATGGATGTGTCTTTTCGTGTTTTGCATTAAGGAAAAACATATATGATCTATGCTAGTATAAAAGTATGGGTGCTTTGAATGTAGGGATATTGGTCATAAACATCAAGTATGCCCACACATAGAAACAGTTTAGGTAATGTTGGGCAAAATTTGATTGCTAATATTGAAGTTATCATTGAGTCAAACACAAAAGAGATGCATCCTCAAGTGGAAGATGAAAAGGATGCATATGGATCTTTGTGGCATGGGGGTTGTGGTCATGTGTCAGTCTGCAGGAGAGGGAGAGGGAGAGCGGTGAGGCTCGTCACTTGTTTCTCATTATAGTGATGGCAGAGGGAGACCTGAAAAGGCTCGCCAAAAGGCCGGCCCCGATACGCTGGGCCCCCGGGAGCACGAGATAGAATTTTGCACTCTCACGTCCCTGGCTCCTGGACCCGGCACCCACTCTCTCGGGGCCGAGCTCGTTGGAAAGGGCCTTTCAAGACGCTTCCGAGGACCCCTGGCTCGCCTCTCTAGCCCGCAGGGAACCGGAGATGGAGGCCCCCGAGAACCGCCCCTTCTGCACAACAGCTACGAGCAGAGAGAGTGCTTCATTTATTATTAATTAATGAAAGCACAAATGCAGACTGATGAAAATCTTGAAACAGAAACGAGTAAATATAGTGAAGAGGTGGACTAAATGAAACACTAGTTCAGAGGGAGTTCATGTGGAATTAATGTGATCGTCAAAATGTTCTGAGGAAAGTAATGAAGAAATGAGAGATGACAACAAGTTTTCCAATATTTCAGAAATTGGAAATTATGGTTATGGAGGACTATTATAGGTAGCATGAGAAATGCTTTTTGGACACAACCTTTGGTGTAAGTGAGTGAGTTTTTTCCCAGATGTGGGAAAGTTCATTGTTTCGGTTAAGGTATTACAGTGCACAGCGAGTTTTGAGGCTTTGAGAAAACAGGAAAAAGTTCCAGCTAAAGAAATTTCGTTCTGAAGTTACAGAAGAGCAAACACCAGTTGCTCATCGAAAGCAATATGATTTATTGAGGGGTGACACCTACATTATGCTGTCTTCTTGTTTGTTCTTTATCTATTCTATATTTCAATCTTTTCTTGGAAAGCTTGAGAATCGGCTCTATAAATATGATTGGAGGTAGAGAAAAAAGCTAATTAGCAGTGGCATCATAGCTTTTAAATATAAACCTTATTAATATTGTGTTACTTCTAGAGACTCATGCAAATAATGAAAATGAAATTGAATGGGACATGTGGTGGGGAGGACAATTTATCTTAAGCCACAGAACAAGCACTAGAGCAGCAGTAGCTATTTTATTTGCAAAAAGTATAAGTAAGGTATAATCCACTTCACGTCGGGTGGTTCTTCTCTGTGAATTTAAATGCACAATCCAGAAATAAAAATATCTACAGAACGTAGAGCGTTTGGCACTCCAGAGAAATGTATTATTTCATTTTTATTTGTGGTCATTTTTACATTAAAAAGGAAAAAACGAGATGTAGACAGACAGGCTGATTGATTGATTGATTGATTGATTGATTGATTGATTGATTGATTGATTGATTGATTAGTTTTTTGGTTGAGCAACACTTCATCCTGTGTTGGTGCAATGAAACAAGCTTGCATCCTGTCTATATATCAACTATACCAAGTAGCGCTGCGATGGTCATGACTGCCCCTTTTTTCTCTGCAGGGAGCACGCATCCACAGGAAAAAACATGCGATGAATTGTCAGATGATGTGCGGTCTGAAGAGGGCATATATAGGGCTCTATTTTCATGCCAGCGCAAAGCGAAAGTGGGCATGGGTGGGAGTGTTTGCGCTACTGTGGGTGTAGGCTTGCATCAATTTGCTATTTTCCTAAGAATTTGGTTGTTGCTCTAAGACGTTTCAATACCACGTCTTATCTCACTGCAAAGTCCAAATTCAGTTCCTGCATTTGCATTTAGGAGATTCCACAAGCTGGTGTTAATAAAGTTAATGTCCAAACTCTTAAAATATAGTGGAATATTAAATTATGTCCATGACAATCACTGTCGTAGCCGTTTTGAGAAAGAGAAAAAAATTAAAAACTATTATTATGAGATTGTCTTAAACTATCTAAAGGTCATGGCTTATTTTTCTATTATTATATTTACAATTGTATTTATGATATCATTTATATTAGTATTTTCCCTCCCATTGTAGTGGAGTGATTTTTAAGTCACTGCAAAAGGGTTTAACAGAGTAAAATGTTTGGATTTGGTATGATTTTTTTGATGACTTCGTTATTTTGATTATATTTTGGTTTCGTTTGAAGTGTAATTTGAATTCAGAAATATATATAATTTTTTTCTTCATGTTTCCTTTTTCACATTTTTCCTATAAAAATTCTCTCTTCAAAAAAAGGAACGTAGTACCAACCTTGGCCACCAGGTGCCACTATCAGTAAACATGCAATATTATGCTTTTTCTGCCGGGGGGAAGATTTTTATTCAAATATATATTTTATTAAATTATTGTTAATTATTAAGTTTACATTTAATGGTTTTAATTATTAGTAGTTTAGTAACTTGATTCATTCTCGTGTGTTAGGGGTTCATGGTAATGTTAATGCATGAGTCAGTAGACTAAACGCACATTCAACCGGACGACTGCAATGGAGTTTTAACGGGAGATACTTTCAGAGATTGAAAGAGACTTTTAAGAAACTACGTTTGAAATATATTCACATTAACACATTTTCCGCCCAGTTTATCAAAATGAAATGTTTAAGGTGAAATAATTAAGAGAAAGCATTAAAAGCATAAGATTACATGTTTACTGATAGTGGCACCTGGTGGCCAAGGTTGGTACCACATTCCTTTTTTTTTGAAGAGAGCAAAAGAGTATTATTATTATTATTATTTTTTAAGAGAAAATAAAAAGTAAGACAGGCTCAGGAAGGAACGGAGACATATTTTTTTTTTTTATACATTTTTATCCACCGTTATTTTGTTTTTCCAGCTTGTGGTTAAGGGCTTCCATAGCGTTGGATGATGACAGAGAGCGCCAAGCGAGTGGGTCGTTGTCATGGTAACCATATTCTGAGTGCATTGAAAGTATTGTAAAATCGTCGTGCAATGCAATAAAATATCTTCCCTTCCCTGAAATCTAAACATGACACAAAACCGAGAAGGACGTGTCTGTGTTTCCGCTACTCTCATCACCATTCTCACATCTTTTATTGCTTTATATTTTTAAACACCCATCCACTGATGTACAGATGCAATCTTGTTTTATTAAGATAACTTTTATATTTGGAATGCAAAACCTCCAAAAGTAAAAAGTTTCCACTAGATCAATCAGTCATGTTCTTAATCAGAGAACTGTGTTCATCTAATAACTAACAAAATCCCAAGATTGATAGAGTCAGATGTAGAAATAAAATTACCATATTATGTGAAATATTTATTTGGGTGCTTGAATCGGTCATTAAGAATGACTGTTGATCAAAACAGGTCATTTAAAAGAATCATATACTGTGCTTAACATAATAAATATTCATGAGTTGTGCAGCACTGCCCCTCACAGCACAATTTTCTGTCAGTTTATTATTATTTAGACCTAACTTTGTGTTAATCTTCACTTTCAAATGGATTATTCCTGCTGTTACAAAGGTGATAGTCCTTCAGGATTTTATTAGCAGAATAACATGGGATATTTCATGTTGGCAAATCAGTAGCAAAATGGTTACTATGTGGTTCCTGTGGAAATGCAGTTGTATAGACAATTGATGGACATTTGAAATTTGATTGTGACACCAATTAATGAACTTCTTGTTGCAATGAAGCTTGATACATTAATCCATAAGAACTATGCATGGGGGCTTGCTTTGGTGTTGCCAGCACTCATAGTCTGTATGACACCCCCTTGTCACCCCATAAAAATATATCTAGATCTGCCCCTGGACTTCTGATCACCCTTGTTTTCTACCTGCTTTGATTCTCCCCATTGTGTACTGTTTTGATTCCCTCCAGCTCTGTCTTTGATAATGTGCTTTCGCCTAGTGGCATCTTCATGTTGAGGTGATAGAAAACTAAATATTTTTTAAGATTCAAGATTTTTTAAGATTTAAGATTAACAAATTGACTGAAGAAGATTTTTAGCTCCCAAAGGTCATGAAGACTCGTGGTATGAAAAGTGGTCATTTAATATTATTTAAGTTTTTATATATTTATTTTTATTATTATTAATTATTTTTATATAATTAATATTATTATTTTAATATACAGTATATAAAAAAAAAGTAGGCACATCACCTGGAATGAAGGAATCCTTGCGGCAGTCGTAAAGCATTCCAGGAAACAGAGGTCTTCCTAGCGCTGCCACCTCGATTGTCTCAGATTCCATGTCTCTGGTAAATAACAATGACAAAGTGGATCATTTTCAGCAACTTTATTATGCTAAAAGTTTTGTTATAAATTACAATTCAAGTTTTCCAAAGTAAATTCAAAACGAATAGGTATACATACAATCAAGTATTGAACTTCTATTTATTCACTATTCAAGGATCTCTCAATTTGAAAGAGTTCAACTTTTTTATTTTTTATTTTATTAGTTACTTCAATGTAGTTGTTGTTTCACAAATAAGTTTGGTTGTGGTTATTTAACAAAAGGAAAAATCCAGCATTAAGACAATGAAAAATGAACATATTTCCTTTACAGAATTGACTGATATTTCTCATATTTAATTTAAAAATGTCTAAAAATGTCCCTGTGGTGAACTGACCTTTGCATCTGATTTGTCAAAAGATCATTTTAAGTCGTCTCACCTGGAGTTGCTGTGTGTCTTTGGTATATTAAGAGATGAAGTCTTCTGTTATTGTCTTCAGTTGAAGTGTGAATTTCAGTGGTCTTCTGGAGTGATATTTATACTCGTTTTTTTTGCAGGAAATGTTTTGAGGAATTAATTTTCACTATTGCCCAACAAGAGGGGAATGATCTTTATCTGATAACAATCAATAACTGCCATGACCCGTTTCAGAAACACTCAATCCTTCCTCTTACAGATTACTGTCTCATATGTTTTGACTTGATTTGTTATTCTAAACACCAGGGGACAAATACATTTCTTAAGAAAGAAATCAAGAAAGTTCTTATGGATAAATTATAAGAAGTTAGTAAGAACGGTCCAAAGTGCAATTCTTGAAAAATTCTTACGTTTTCAAATATTTTCTTATATCTTAATTTTTTCTGAAGAATAAAAAGAGAAAATGACATTGTCTGATCAGTCTACTCTTGTGCTTGCCTTGTCACATAGCCAAATTCCATACTTCAACACTGCTAAATCATAATGACACATTTATATAATTACCTATTTTTTTTAAGTAGCAAGCACCTCGCAATCATTTTTTATTTTTTTATGTAATGTGCATGAGGTGTGTTAGTTTAATGACATTAACTGTCAAGTTTGCGATACTGTGGATGTTGGCGTGCATACTGTGGGTTTATTGTATGTAAATGACTTGGCGCAATGCGCAATTTGCTATTTTCCTTAGAATTTGGTTGTTGCTCTGAGACGTTTCAATACCAAGAGAAAAAAAAAACTATTATTATGAGATTGTCTTAAACTATCTAAAGGTCATGGCTTATTTTTCTATTATTATTTACAATTGTATTTATGATATCATTTATATTAGTATTTTCCCTCCCATTGTAGTAGAGTGATTTTTAAGTCACTGCAAAAATGTTTGGATATGGTATTATTTATATTCTGATCGTTTGAAGTGTAATTTGAATTCAGAAATATATATACATATTTTTAGTGTTTCATTAAATTAATCAATTTTTTCAAAATCTAAATCAACCAGTAGATGTGAAGTGTGTGCCGACACAAACACTTTTAATACTAGCCATGATTTGTGTGTCAGCAGACGAAAATTATTCATAAAACTTACATTCTCTATAATTTAAAGGAGCATACGTCCAAATTATGATGAGAATAAATGTTTTATGCGCTTAAAAGTAGTAAGTCACTGTCATAGAATTCATCAAGGACACATTTAATACACAAAAGAACGTAAGTCCAATTTTTGTTTATTCATTGCATACAGACCATTTACACTACCAACTTCTTATGAATGTGCTGTTTGTTTAAATCGTTGGTGAGGGAATGGACTTTCAAACAGGACTCGGATGCTGAAATTACCGGAGAAGAACCTCAGAAATAAATTACACTTGGTCCAGCCATTTTACACATTGTTTGTGTGATTTTGCCAGACCCACTTGCGCCTAGAGTTAGCATATGCTTGCACGAAAATACCAAAACTTAATGGCCATGCCCATTGATTTTGCCTTTATGACTTAAGGCATTGCGTTGCACTTAACGTTTGCACTCTTAATATAGGGCCCACAGTTTGATAGATGTTTCTGCTTCTGAGGGACAACAGAAATTCCCAATTCATCCGTGCTACACAGTTTAATTTTGCCTGTGTCCAGGGAGCATAGAGTTGTCAAAACCTTTATCTCTGGTGTAATTGGGTTGTTTATGTTTGTGGGAGAGCTAACTGCAATGAAAACATCCTCGCGATTCAGGCGACATTATAATATATAAAATATTACATTAATAAAATAGATCGACTCAATTGTGATTCAGGCGACATTATAATATATAAAATAGTATATTAATAAAATACATCGACTCAATTGTGATTCAGGCGACATTATAATATATAAAATAGTATATTAATAAAATACATCGACTCAATTGTGATTCAGGCGATACCTTTGTAAAGGTCAATGTCAATGATACACTTTTAAGAATGATGCGGCGTCCACTCTTGGTACAACACATTTATTTCTGTAAGAAATATGAAAAATACAGGTGAGATCAGGAGCGCTCTCTGTAGCCTGTACACTTGAACTTTCTAATCACGTACTGAATACAATTTTAACTATATCACTTATGCCTATAAACAGTTATACGTCTTATAGTACAAACGTCTTCCCATATACATGACACCGGGCACATTACTCTTGACACAAGTTACCTTCTCTAAACCCATAAACACGACAACCAAAACTTAAAAATATTCAGTACTCATTCTGTCATGACCATGGCCGTAACTACCATTGAGGACACCGAGGTCATGTCCTCTGTATTTTTTTCTTGAAGTGTCGTTCATTGGGAAGTGAAAATAGCTGACGAGACAATTATCCTTGCATCAACGGAAAGTCACTTAGCAGAGTGTTTCCTAAACCAATTAAAGAACGCAACGCAGTGTCTCGCACAGCTCATATAAACTCACATAAACTTCAAATTGAACTTCAAATTGAAGTTTATGTGAGCTGTGTGAGACACTGCGTTGCATTATCCCAAAAGAGTCCTGCAAAGGTGGGATGCTTCTGGCCACAGAAGTATAGGTACTTGTTTTGATAAAAGGTGAGACTGAATTACTGAAAGCTAAAGGTATTCTTTATTATTTTATGTATTGTATGTATGCAGTACAGGTCTTGTATCAACAGTTGAGTCAACTGAACTGATAATAATGGAAATATTTTTCTATCAATTACAGTTAGTGGTGAGAACCCAAGTCCATTTCAGAGGATGCATACACACTAATATTATTTCAACAGTTCACACCCAGATACAGGAAAACACACACATGGTGCACATGTTGTTATTGAAAATAAATATGTTGTCAGCCAAACATATTTATCAAGTGTTTATTTTTAATTTTTATTTCAATGCATACACAATACATAAAATAATAAAGAATACCTTTAGCCATGGCCGTAACTACCATTGAGGACACCGAGGTCATGTCCTTTGTATTTATTTCTTTGAAGTGTCGTTTCATTGGGAAGTGAAAATAGCCGATGAGACAATTATCCTTGCATCAACGGAAAGTCACGTGACACATACTTGCAGATACCATGTCAAAACGAAAGTAGTCGGCTGTAGCGGAGTGTTCCCTAAACCAATTAAAGAACGCCACCAAGTGTCTCGCACAGCTCACATAAACTCACATAAACTTCAAATTGAACTTCAAATTGAAGTTTATGTGAGCTGTGCGAGACACTGCGTTGCGTTATCCCAAAAGAGTCCTGCAAAGGTGTGATGCAAAGGACTGAAAGCTAAAGGCAAGGCCGTAACCAGGATATTTCAAATACCGAGGTCAAAAATACCCCCAAAAAAAAAAAAACACTTGAGAAATAAGTTTGGCTGACAACATATTTATTTTCAATAACAACATGTGCAAACTGTGCACCGTGTGTGTGCGCGCGTGTGTTTTCCTGTATCTGGGTGTGAACTGTTGAACTAACCTATAGGTAGTTGTCGCTTCTTGTGCAACCTCTGAAACGGTGGAGATCCATTTGTAATGTATCCTCTGAAATGGACTTGGCTTCTCACCACTAACTGTAATTGATAGAAAAATATTTCTGTGGTCTAAGCACATAACTGGTAATCTTGTGATCAGAAGGACGCTGGTTCGAACCCCACAGCCACCACCATTGTGTCCTTGAGCAAGGCACTTAACTCCAGGTTGCTCCGGGGGGTGCACTGTAAGTCGCTTTGGATAAAAGTGTCTGCCAAATGCATAAATGTAAATGTAAAATGTCATTTTGAACAATGGATTTGTGGGTATAGATGTTTTTATGAGCTGTTGCGTTCTTTAATTGGTTTAGGAAACACTCCGCTACAGCCGACTACTTTCGTTTTGACATGACAGCGGTATCTGCAAGTATGTGTCACGTGACGGTCCGTTGATGCAAGGATAATTGTCTCGTCAGCTATTTTCACTTCACAATGAAACGACACTTCAAGAAAAAAATACCGAGGACATGACCTTGGTGTCCTCAATGGTATTACGGCCATGCCCAAGGATGAACCAGATTTGTGGAGATCCACTATTTTTTTTCTGAGGTCTTGCCTGATTTATTTAGATTTTCCCATGATGTCAAGCAAAGAGGCACTGAGTTTGAAGGTAGGCCTTAAAATACATCCACAGGTACATCTCCAATTCAGTACACCTCCTATCAGAAGCTAATTGTCTAAATGCTTGACAATGTTCTGGAATTTTCCAAGCTGCTTAATGGCACAGTTAACTTGTGTATGTAAACCTCTGACCCACTAGAATTATTATATAGTCAATTAAAAGTGAAACAATCTGTCTGTAAACAAATGTTGAAAAAATAACTTGTGTCATGCACAAAGTAGACGTCCTAAACGACTTTCCAAAACTATAGCTTGTTAATATTAAATCTGTGGAGTGGTTAAAAAATGTGTGTGTAAACTTCAACTATGTAAACTATTGAATGTGAAGGTCAATATTGCATGAATTGACAAAGAGTCATATTTAAACCTGGCAAAGCAAAGGTTTCTCATTCACATTTTACAACTTCCAAAGTAGGAAAAGTGCTATGAAATGCATTTTTAAGTCAAAATTACCACTTGTAGGCTTGTGCAGAAATTCTCAACTCTGCTGAGATACAGGGGTATGATGTCAAACAAACATGTCGACACTCAGGGACAGGGCCGGCCCAAGCCTTTATGGGGCCCTAAGCAGAATTTGATTTGGGGGCCCCTCGGTGCTGCCAATATGATTGAATATTGTCAATGCTTGATTATTTGCACACTATAAATCTAACACACCTCTTATCAATTTTATTAGTTGTACCTGTGTTGCTTACGACATACCAATGTCTGCCTGGCATGATTTTACCCTTCTACGGTTTTAAATGTAACAGTAGCACACCTATATTTACACAATCCTGTTGATCCTCTGTTACCAGTTTTGTGGACTTCCTAGAGAACAATTTGCAGCAGAAGCTGTAGACAGTATCATTTCTTTTTGAATAAGTGAGCAGCTCCACTTACCTTTTTTCCCCATTAATTAATTTTCTGTAGGTGTAGTGGTAGTGGAAGCTTCGGCCATCAGGTTTTTCAGGGAATGTGAAGTTTTCCTTTATAGGCAGTGGCCCTCTGCTTACCAGATCAGTCCTTTCTGAGTCAGACAGGATAGATGACCACATCAGTGGATGTACATGCTGGGAAGTGCTCCTCGCATGCAGAGGATGGACCTGATGAAAGATGAAAATAATAATAAAAGCTAGCCATGTTAGATGTAATGCAACTGTCTGTCAAAAACAAAGGCATGGTTTATCCATATAAATATAATGATCTGGGATTGTTGAAAAATCATCATCAGCTGTAGCACTGGAACTTGGGGCAGGTGGCATCGGTTGTGCCCCACATCCAAAATATTTCAACAGTGCTCCTAGGGAAGTTTCATAAGAGTACATATTTGACAGAATATTTATAAAGTTATTTTCTCAACACAAATTATTATACACAGCAGCAAGCCATCTGTACACCTAAACAACAACTCTTAATCTATAACTAGCTAACTAAGGCATAATGATATTGGAATATAATAGCAAAGACCCCAAAATGGTAGACTAATGTAAATAATGTTACGTTGTTATCAGTACAAAGTTTATGGAACAGTAGCTTATTTTTATTACAAAAATATATACCCAGGAAAGTTATTTTTACACAGAAGACAAAAACTTTAATCTAAAACTTGCTAAGTAATATGTTGTACTAATAATATATGAAGATGTCAAGGGTATTTACGGATGATTAATCAAACTTTCCTAAAAAAGAAGATATGCTACATAGGCTATGTTAACTAACTAGCCAGCTAATGTTAGCTCGTAACTTAGCCAAGCTACTTAACCTACCTTTATTGTTTTTAGATTTAAATACATTCCCTTGTCTTATCAAACGTTAGCTTTATGGACCTTTGGAGAATAAAAATGTTCATAATATATAATACAAACTTCAGATCAGGGTCTTTTTAGTTTTTGCTTTTTCTATAGAATTAAATAATGAATAATAAAAAGTTATTTGTGGAACTTAGAAATGTTTTTCTCTTCCTCTGTTTTCTTCTTTTTCCTTTTCTTTGCATCAGAGGATATGTTCTTTTTTGTGACATTGCTGTTTTGCTGCAGCCCGTTAACATAATATTGCATTTAATATTGCGTTTTTGTATAATTACCATTATCCATTGATAGTATAATCACAAAAAAAAAAAAAAAAAAAAAAAAAAATTCCATGTGCTCTTGGGGGCCCCCTGGTGGCCACCGGGGCCCTAAGCAGCCGCTTAGTTCGCTTATGCCTTGGGCCGGCTCTGCTCAGGGAGATATACAAAGTAAGTGATAAACATTCACTTTATTATGTAATATCAATAAATGAGTTCATTTCCACATTACATGACATTAAAGCTTGTTTAACAAACGCCTGCAGAAACAGCTGTATAAAACTGTAAACTGGTTGGTTTGCGAAGCAGGTTTTGAGGTCAGTACCTTTAAATTGAGGTTCTCATTATAATCTCTTTTGATAATCGGACACCTGAAGCACAAATGCTAGTGCTGCAGCATTGTTTATCAGTTGGGTTGCTAGGAGACATCTCTAGTGAGAGTCAAACCCCTGCTAAGCTAATGGGAGTGTTGCAGTTTTGTTTCCTTAAACGTCATCTTCCGAATATCATTGAATGGAATGCATTTATGGTCGGAGATATCAAGTAGGAATATCCCACATCCAACTTGAATGGAACGCAGCATAACCGTGAACCCTGACGAAACAAAATGTATTGCAAGCAACTATTATTATATAGATTTTTCCAGGTATTATAGACCTCCTTAGTAGATTCATATGAAAAATGATGATTCTTGAATGTCTGTTCGGGAGACATAAAATTCTCCTTGGCAGTCAAAACTATTTTGTTTTGTATGTTAGACAAATATGCAAATATTCATAGTTTACCTTAATATGTCTCAATTTGACCCCACATAGAATTTAAAAACTCAGGATTAAAAGTTATCTTGTCTCATAAGCATTGCAACAATTCCAAATTAGTTCCATCCATCCATTTTTCATAGATGCTTGTACTATGCAGTTCGCAGGTAGTGCTGGAGCCTATCCAAGCTGTCTAGAATTTCTGTGAACTTCTAGTATTGTAGTCTTAATAATGTGCTCAGGGAAACACTCTGGACAGGTGGCAAGTCCATTACAGGCAGGGTTGGGAGGGTTCCTTTTGAAATGTATTCCACTACAGATTACAGAATACATGCTGTAAAATGTAATTGATAACATATTCTGTTAGATTACTCAATGTCAGTAACATACTCTAAATACTTTTGATTACTTCTTCAGCACTGGTAGATTTTTTCACTTGTTTTGACTATAAAAACTCTGCCAGTGCAGTAAGACAAAATACACATGTTAAAAATACATCCTCTAAAAATCTAAATATCTCATGCAGTGTTGTTTATAAAACAAGATAAATCAAATTGATCTTGTTTTAAGGATTTTTACAGGAAATCAATTCAAAAATGACTATCAAGAATATGATTTTTGCCCTAATATCAAAGTTCTTACTAGAGAAAAAAAAGAAATTAAGATCTAACCTGAATTTTCTTGATAAAAAAATGTGACCGTGTCTGGTAACATGTGCATGTAAAATGAATAGAAATAGCATTTTAGCTTAGCGTAAAGCTGACAATTTACACAAGGTTTATTTCTATTTCTTCTGCTCCAAACTTCAAACGTACTTCTCTGTCTGCTCGTATGAATGTAACACATCATAATAAAGTGTTTCACCGCTGTTCAAATGCACTTTGAATCGCATCATTTATGTGTATAAATGTTTTCCATCTGAAAGGACTAAATATTAAATGAAACAAATGAATTTAAAATGCAAAATATTTTCTTCAGTAATCAAAATACTTTTGAATGTAACTGTATTCTATATACCAATGATTTAAATTGTAACTGTAGTGGAATACAATACTTTTTGTATTTTAAATACGTAATCCCGTTACATGTATTCTGTTTTCTCCCCAACCCTGATTACAGGACACCACACACAGACACCAACATCACACAACAGACAAACACATTCACACTCACACCTACGGGCAATTTGGTGTCTCCAATTAATCAAACCTGCATTCTTTGGACCCAGAGGAAACCCACGCAAACATTGGGAGAACATTCAAACTCCACACAGAAGGGCCCAGTTGAACCAGTACTCGAACCCAGGACCATCTTGCTGTGAGATGACAGAGCTTCCAACTGAACCACAGTGCCACCCTTTTAAATAAGTTGATAAACTTAATGAAATGAAGCAGTTATCTGTGGACTTCTAGCATTGTGCTCTCAGTGATAATAGTTGTACTTCTTTTGCTACAAATGCTTCAGCAATAATGACAATAAAGAGATTCTGATAAAAAATAGTAATGATTACATAGTCCAGTTCACAATACTGAAATTATTTAATTCTCAACTGATGGTTTCAAAATGTAGTTTTCCAATTAACAGATTTTTAATTTAAGTGAACTTGTTAAGTATGAATTCTCTTTCTGCCTGCTAACTTACTTTAGTTTTTCATTAACTCAGAATGTTATATGATTATGTAGTTATTGTAAATGTAAATAAAAAGAACATTTGTGAGCAACATCTTGCAGCAAAATAGAAGATAATTTGAAATACACAATTCTACATAGTAAAAAATAAACAGTAAGAGAGGCGTGTATTGGATCTTTATAAGATAAGCTCTTTATTATCATTATACAACTACATCAAGATTTTTGTACTTCCACAAAGATTTTTGCAGTTAATTAAAATAAACCAGAAGATAAAAATGAAATATAAAGATGGACATACATTATGAATAAAACAATAAATGATACATTTGTTGACTGTCCCAAAATCATTATTGATTTACCCATAGATTTGATCATTTTAACTTGTCATTTATTTATTATTTAATTATTTATTTTTGATTAATTGACCTTAATATCAAAAACATTAGGAAAGTCTGATATGAGAAAACAGATTAAAGTATCAGATACATTTACTCATACTTCATTTATATATTCACTTCAGAACATGCATGTTTAGAGTATAGGATATATGATTGGATAGTATAGGAGACGTCTGTAGAAGTAATGGCTTATTTTTTTATTTGGCTCTTCTGTTTGCTGGAGACATCTAAACGAAGTAGAATCCCAGAGAATCAATGTCATCTCCACTTCTCCCGACCATGCCGTAACATTTCCCTGAATTCACATCAATCCTCTGAGGATTACCCAGGGAATCACACAAGGCAGAGAATGTTGTGGTTCCGTTCATCTTCACAACAATCAGTTCAAAACCCCCAAGTCGGTTGTTATTGCTATTTGGCCACAGTACTGCTTCAAGGATTTTATCATTCTCATCAAATAGAAATTCTTGAACTTCCTCTGTTTTTTGAATGCCAAGTGTCTTTTCCTGGCCATCTGAGAGAGTCACTGTAATTGAGCCAATCTGGGGAAGAAGAATAATCTTTATTTGGTTTCAGTTTATTTCAGGAATATTAAATGTATCAGCCTCTAACCATTTATTACAACTATATTTGTTAGTGGAAAACATTATGTTGCTTTATTTATGTCCTCCTTAGTAAAGCTTACATTTCAAGACAAAATTAGCAATTGCAAACAGCAATTATGGGGCCAAGCACAGCAGCAGATGGGTATAACTGCATTCCATAGGACCAACAGGATGTAAAGAGTCATGAAATTAGGCCAAATTAATTTAAATTTATAAAAATATTAAACAGGTTTCTTTTTAAATAGCAACTTTGTCAGATATAATGACCAGTAGATGTCACTGATCAGTAGATGGCTATCACATTTGAAAAATTGTTCCAGTGCATTGAAACGTTCACTCCCTAAAAAGTCCCAGAATGCACTGTAAAAACCAGGGAGCATTGTTGCTCACTATGTTTCCTTACCGGAAATGTTGTCATGTCTTCTAAAGTCTTTTTGTTTGAAGACAAGCACACGTGTAAATTCTGAAGTCAGACATTTTTTCTCTTTAAAAGAGATGTTGTTTGTAATATAGTTCACCCATAATGGGCATGAATGGGAAACAATCATTTAAATATTTTAGCTTTTATAAAATGTCTAAAATACATTCCTTTGTATTTACTTTTCTTCACTTATGTCATTTATCTTTCATAATTACTCTGTATGTTTTAATATCTACTAAAAAAATGCACAACAGTGTAATTTATACAGCAATGTTGTTGATTAATACCAACTGCGTTTAACCATGCAACCTTGTAATCGTGTTACAGTTGATGGAGTAACAAGCATCCCAATATTCAGTGGATCAACATCCTTGCCAGTGCCAATTCAGGTTCACAACTGGTTCATGACGTAGGGAGCTAGATGACTTTTCGGGAGAATGGTGATGAATGCCAAAATTCCAATAAGAGGATTGGTGTTATCCTGTCTGTTCCCAAAATTCCAAAGTACCAACTTGACATGGTGCTGATAACATTTACTAAGTTTTGTCTCCAAAGCATTGGTAAAAACATTTTAAGAACAAATTCTAAAAGCTGACAGTCAATATGGCTGGCCCAAGAACACTGGCCATCACTGAGCTCATTTCATGGCCAGTGGAGATGTCCCCAAATGGCACCAGGTTCTGTTTCAATAAGTTAAGATATAGTCTCATGTCCTGTTTGGTTTGCTTGCAGTGAGATTTGATTATAACATTCAAACAGTTACATGCAAACAGTTTGATGTATCAAAAAGCTTTTAATAACCAAATGTCTACAATCTGTGTTGTATATTATCTGTTTTATATTCTGGTTTTAAATTTGATTTTCTGTACATGTATGTATTGTGATGTTTTATGTGGGGTATATGTAATGTTTGTTATTTTATTTGTTTTCCTGCCAGGGACAGCAGATGTAAACTAGCTATTAGCTAATTCTGGTGCAATTACTTTTAATTGTGCATTGTCCCTGTAAAAATAAACAATAAATGAATGAATGAAATGTGATGATAATCCAGCACGGTCTAGGAGTCTGAAAAAGTAGGTTTTTCAAAATCTTGTTCAGATCCTCCCCAGACAATGTGCAAAAACTTTTTAGGATATGGTTCTATGGGCTGCCATAGACTGAAATGGGCCATGCATTTGTGGAATATATCTGGTTGGGCTGCATAGATTTGCCGTAATGGCACTACTTGTCAGTCAATGTTTCTTTAAGACAGTTGGTTTAAAGACATATTTGCTTATGACTTTTAATAAATAGATGGTGCTGGCTTGCGCATTAAAACTTTGCACATACACCAAGGTTATGGTGACAATTAGAGTATCTGGATATTCTTTAGCTGGATTGCATTTACACCTTGCAGTCAAATGTGTCTTCACTGTGATCGGAGAGAGATCCAATCACATTTACACATGCAAAATAGAAAACACTACATGCATATTACATCAGAGGCTGCATTGAATGAAAATTATCTGTCTTTAAGCAAATTCTAAAAACATTTATGGACGATCCAAATGCTTTCCATCACTTTGACCGTTCAAGTTTTTAGGCGGCCACCAAAGCGAAAGTTCAGACCACCAAAACAAATATAATGATATTCATTATGAGTTTGGCAACTTATAAGCACTTAATATGCTTATAATGCAGAATTAAAGCCTGGTTTCACTTGAGTGTTGCACAAGCCACAGTAATTAGATTACTGTAATGAACTCTGATCCTCAAGTTCACCCCGCCCCCTCTAGCTCTCACGCTCGCTCCCAATCACCAGAGTATTAGATTAGTTTCACCCGCACTCGCTCCCATCACTAGATTATTAGTTTCACCTGCACTGTTCGTTTTCCCCTATATATACGCTGCCCTTTCTCTCCACACTTGTTGGTTATTGTTTAGTTTACCCCTTCGCTTTGCCAGCTCTAGTGTTCCCCTAGCTTCCCCTGTCTTTTCAACTCGCTTGTTTCGTCTATATATATATCCTGATTCCCCGGCTTCGACCTTACGCTCCCCTTGACTACTCTTCTGTGGATTTGCCCTTTTGTACTTTTGCTATCTCTGCAAATAAAAGCAGTTTTATTCGACATTGTGACTGTCTCTTCTTGTGCAGGTTACAATTACAGACCAGGAGAGTGACGCAAGTGGGAATTTAAGGAGAAAGACGAGATATTCCAAGTGTATTCCAATGGAATAATTACTGTTCATTAAATTGGGTGACAGAATCACAAAATGTCACTGTCTGTGGTTTTATTCACATTGTGATGGCAGAATGAAAAGATAAGGCAACAATGACTGTAGCACAATCTCAGCATTTTATAATTAATCACTTACGTATTTGTATCTGGAAAACAAAATTACATTTGCTTGTACACCTTCTTTGAATGTGATCAGAATCCATCCTTGACCACCTTCTAATGTGGTTTCATCTTGAGTAGATTTACTCCTTGCATTTAATGTGATCAAGTGCTGTCCGATAGCTATTCGATCACTGAAAATGCATATTTAAGCAGCGTGTAAATGGGGCCATAGTCAAAGAATTACAAAAATCTAGAATATCTGGAGAATATGCAGTATAAAGCTTAAGTTTGAAATTATGTCAATAAGTTTGGTCATGAGACATGCAAGCGAGGTTTGATGTTATCATGTGGCCATCATATTAGATTTTTGCACTGTTTGTAAACTTTATTATTGATTTAATTTAAGAGTAAATAACGGTCTGTTTATCATAGAAAGTGATTATTTTTAGTGGTTATCATTAAGCTTTATTAAGCGGCACAGTTCTTCTGCCATTGTGTTGAATCAGCTAATGGAACATTAATTAAATTACTGCTTTTTTTCTACCAAGGAACGAAATTCATATGAGTTTGAAACAACATTAGGATGAGTACCTACTGACAGAATTTTCATTTTGGGGTGAACTATTAATTCAACAGATAGATAAACTGTGACAGATCAATAATTAATAAATCTAATTATGTAACTGAAATAAAATGTAATGAAGCAGTTGGCGATGATAATGTTTGAGAAAAGAGAATGGAATAAAAAAAATCTTCACATACTGTGTTTGGTCTGATAGAAACCCTGATCTTCCTTAAGGTCATGCCAATGGGAGAGGTTAAGATGGAGAAAGCATCACCTCCTTGCCCGCCCACAATCACAGGTCCTGCTGTTCAAGAAATTAGGAGGGAAAACAATGAAGACATTTTGGAAAAAGCTAAAGATATATAAAAAAAGTTTGCAAATCATACTCACTGTTCATAATACGCACACTGTCGCTGGCTTCACTTATTCCCACTTTGCTCACTACCCTGTAGCGAACCAAATGCGGCTCTCTAAGTTCCAGTCCCTTTAGAATACAGATTTCATCAAATGTGTCTTCGATACGCCATATGTCCTCACCATCAGCTTTGTACTCAACTTTGTAATGCATTGTGTCTGCAGTTGGGGACTTCTGAAGTTTGAGGGTCACTTTGTCCAAGATGCTCACTACTATTGGTGGGGGTGGCTTGGACACAGGCTGGAACTGTTTGTCTATCAGTTTCCCATTTTCATACAGGTAGATGGTGGAGCCTGGAAGTGAGGGATCAGAGATGGCAGAAACAATGAAGCAGATTCTCTTGTCACCTTTGTTGGCCTCTGAAAAACCTTTGAAGTGAGAGTAGTTCTCTCTCATCTTTGTGATGATCTCAGGATCGTTGAACCACTTTCCTTCAGCTGCATAAGAAGATAGAGATAATTTTTTCTCTAAGTCTTTAAAATCTTCAGATTTCAAGAAATCATTCAGAGCTGAAAGATATGGCTCTTCGTACTTCAGAGATGTGAAGGTCAAGCACACCACTACATCAATATCAGGATCAAGGAGGATAGTGGTGAGACCATCTGTGTCTTCAGTTTTGATCCCCTTCAGCATTTTTGTGCAAGAAGTCAAGCGGTGAAGTTCAGACTTTGCATCATCTAACCACTGGTTTAGCTTGCTAGCAACAAAAGGGGAGCTGTTGTGTATATTCAGAATGTCTTCCAATGACTGCTGCTCCATCTCACCTCCTCGAATAGCAGGCAGGACCCTGCGCAGTGCTTTCTGGAGGACCAGCTTGTATTTACTTAATGAATTCTGATATGAGAGCAGTCTCTCTTTGATGTCACTGAAAACATTTACCAATGTATTTCTGAACAGGTCGTTGCATCTTCTCTCTACCTCCACCAGCTCCTCTATTATTTCTTCAGTGTTGGAAATCAGACTTGTGTTAATTTCTCTGACCAACTGAGCTGCTTTTGTACCCAGTAGATGAAGAGGATAAAGCCAGACCTTTACTGGAACCACATTCTGTGGATTGTCCTTTAGCAGAGTGGGGAGCTGCTTGTACACCTGCAATGCCTCCATGTACGAGGTGGGGTTCTGCTGAAGTTGGTAGTCACCATAAAATGTGCAGCTGATATTCTCAGCCATTTTTTTCTCAGCATCTCCCAATTTTACAGCTCCTTGTCCCTCAATGGAAAATGAAGGTATTTTCTTGACCATGACATTCAGATTTCCCTCAATCTCTTGTTTGTTCTCATCTTCTGAAAATGTCCGATCAAACACCATAACAGCCTGAGCTCCGTACAGTACAGCTGTGACCACATGAGTTGCAGTTTTCTGCTCAAACACCTGAGGGTAGGTGATCTTGCCCAGCTGGGTCATAGTGAGCTGATCAAATCTTGAGGTTTCACTGAAATGCATTATTACTCTTGACTGCTGGTTTGAGGATTTGGTATCATGCAGGTACTTGGCAGATCCTCCCACCTCCACCAGCCCCCCCAAGAAGCTGGCCTTCAGAGAGGCACTTACATCCAGGAGACTGGACTTATCAGAGAGAGAGTCAGAGCTACTAAACTTCAAATCAGTTTGGAGCTGCGTATGAGTGTCCAAATCTTCATACAACGATTTTTTATCCCACAGAGTAACACCTGAAATGAGAAGTGCCTTTAAATCATGAGACTGTAAATGGTCTGCACTTATATAGCGCCTTTTTTAACCTTAGAGGTTACCAAAGCGCCTTACACTGTGACTCATTCACCCATTCACACACACATTCACACACACTCTCATACACTCTCTCATACACACACTCATACGCACACTCATACACACACTCATACATCAATGACGGCAGAGCTGCCATGCAAGGTGCTAGCCTGCCATTGGGAGCAACTTGTGGTTCAGTGTCTTGCCCAAGGACACTTCGGCATGTGGAATCGTGTGGGCCTGGAATCGAACCATCAACCCTGCGATTAGTGTAGTTGAGCACAACAGCTCGTTTATTTCCACACCTTTGGGTCATAGGATATGTAGATATTTTTTCCAACTGTCTTCAGTGCTAAAAACAGCTCATCAATGTCTAATGTGTTTAAGCTTTAAAAAAAATATGTTTGGACATCATGGTTTTTAATAAGCCATAGTGTCCGTGATCTGACATACCTCTGTATCAATTGCATTATTTGCATCAATTTATGAAATATTGTAAAGATGTGATCGAATATGTTCCACCTAAATGGTGATGGATCATATCCACTTTGTAATGGATATGGACTGTGGTCCACACTGATGAATGCTTTTGAACTCACTGCAGTATTTCAAATAGATCTGACATCAGTTTCAGTTTCACCCAGAATGAGTTATGATGTGGATGTTATTAAACTGTTTCTCAGAGTGACCAAAAATAAGAGGGGGGTCAACCTCAAACAATCGTTTGAAAAGACTAAGAACCTGTGGGGTGCTTTAAAAACAAAGAAGTGTATCGTTTAAAGAGAATAGTGTGAAAACTTAATATTCAATTGATAATGATGGCTGTGAAAAAGCTAATGGGTTGTGTTTTCTTTGGGGACTGTATTTATTTTTATTTTTGATTGTCAGTGAAGTTCATGTTTCATCTGCTCATGTTTCATGGTGCAATAGACATACGGAGAGTTGCATAAAGTTGTATACAAAGTAAATAGGCTACTTTTGAACTGGAAACACAGTTATTTAAGTTTTAATAACACCTTACATAGTGGAGGAGTCGCTATTTTATTTAGTTGGAGTTTCAGTCCATGTTCTTATGATTTCGAGGAAATTTTAAAAGGTAGACATTTAAAAGTAAGAGCACTTTTTGGAAATCATATTTTTGTTTTTGTGTGTACATTTCAACCTCAGGTGTATAAATACCCTTAGATTACCTTCGCAGCAAAGAATTCTTGTTCCTGGGAGGGGATTTTAATTGCACAGAACAAAACATGGACAGAAATCACATTGTGCCTTGTAGAGATAAAAGATCTATGAACACCTTGGAGACAAATATAGTAAAACTTCTACAGCTAGTTTAGTCAAATGGAGATCATGGCTATTTGGAAGCTCTATCAATTAAATAAATCAATTAGAAGGGGTTAAAATGAAGGGAACTGTTACAGACATCAATCAGTGCGTGGATCAAAAAAATGCCCCAACCAAATATTTTTTTTTTAATCTGGAGAAAAAGTCTGGTCAGAGAATGTTTATTCAAGCCTTATTTTCTTAAGATGGAGAACTAATGTTAGACCCACTGACATTCAAATTAGGGCAGTTTGTTTTTACAAGAAATTGTTCATTATTGAGTTGAGTTCAGGGCAGGGAATAAAAATGGTTCAAGGAACGAAAACCAAAAACAAATATTTTTTATTTTATTTTTAATTTTTTTTACAGAACATAAACAAAAACAGGAACAAAGTGATTTTCAATTGTTCCAGAGTAAAAACTTTATTTTAAAATGCTGGTAACTGGTTATAACCGGTTAATTTCTTTCTAAATATTTTTTCATGAAACTGAGGGACAAAGGGTTTTTCAGATATTTTTGGAACTACACCACTTCATGTTGCCCGAAAAAATGAAACATGTTTTTGATCCTGTCGGAAAATACTGCAACACATTTCTATGCCTAATCACCCATTGTGGATGAAGCATTCTGTGAATGAAGAACAATTTTAACAATTATGTATAATTACTAGATTTACTGTACATGTATGGCTAATCCAGAAACAAGGAAAACATTATTAGAGGTACAAGTTTTCACTGAATTATTGTTAGATATGATGCATTAATACACATTTGATACTGTCAGGTTTAGACTGAGAAGTAGACCTATAATAAAAAAATGTACTTTACTGTTACTTACTGAATACTGAAAAGTTTTTGCTCAAAACAATCCAAAATGAAAAACCTTTTGCTTTTAGTCCCTGGTTCAGGGAACAGTAATGACAGTGGCTTTTTTGAAGACCTAAACCATTAGTCAGAGGAGACCAGTGCAGAACTCTGAGCATGGGAGAACTGAATAAGGACCCCAAATCATATTGGGTAACACAGAGGGGGGCGGTGGAAGAGGAAGGTGGACATGGACTGATGCACTTGCAAAGCAGAATAGTGGCTTTTTGTCTACAGTTTGTACAGAAACTTCTTATGGGATCTACTTTCCCAAAGAAACACAAAATCACAGGCCTTAATGACTACAGACCCATCACCCTGATGTCTGTGGTCATGAAATCATTTGAAAGACTGTTGTTGGCCCACCTGAAGGACATCACTGGACCCTTTCTAGATCCCCTTCAATTTGCTTAGCAAGCAAACTGGTCTGTGGAGGATGCAGTCAACATGGGATTGCATCATATCCTGCAACATCTGGACAGACCAGGGACATATGCAAGGATCTTTTTGTGGACTTCAGTTCAGCTTTCAACACCATCATCCCAGCTATTCTCCAGACTAAATTACACCAACTCTCTGTTCCCAGCTCTGTCTGTCAGTGGATTACCAGATTTCAGATGGACAGGCAGCAGCTTGTGAGACAGGGGAAATTCACTTCCAACACCTGTAAAATCAGCACTGGTGCCCCCCAGAGATGTGTGCTCTCTCCACTACTCTTCTCCCTCTACACAAATGATTGCATTGCCAAGGACCCCTCTGTCAATCTCTGGAAGTTTGCAAATGACAATGAGTCTCCATACAGAAGGAAGGTTGAACTGCTGGCTCACTGGTGCAATCAAAACAACCTGGAGCTTAACACTCTTACAACAGTGCATCACCAAGCCCTCTCACCATTCTAAACAGCACTGTGGCAGCAGTGGAGTCATTCAAGTTCTTGGGCATCACCATCTCACAGGTCTTGTAGTGGGAGACCCACATTGACTCCACTGTGAAAAAGGCCCAGCATTGGTTTTACTTCCTTCACCAGTTGAGGAAGTTCAACCTGCCACAGGCGCTGCTGATACAGTTCTACTCAGCAGTCATTGAGTCTGTCCTCTGCACAAATACAGTCTGGTTTGGTTCAGCTACAAAATCGGATATTAGAAGTCTGCAAAGGACAGTTCGGACAGCTGAGAGGATTATTGGTTGCCCCCTGCTCCCCCTTCAAGAACAGTACAATTCCAGAGTGAGGAAAAAGGCTCTCACTCTGGATCCCACTCACCCAGCCCAATAACTTTTTGAACTGTTGCCTTTTAACTGACGCTTCAGAGCTCTGAGCACCAGAACCGTCAGGTACAGGAACAGTTTTTCCCTCAGGCTATCCATCTCATGAGCAGGTAAAATTGCCCCTTTGAGCAAAAATATGTACAATTTACAGTTTTGTCTTTTTAGATTTATTCATATACAGTATATACTCATATATATATATATATATATATATATATATATATATATATATATATATATATATATATACTTGTATGTTTATGACGCTAACACACCTGAGACATGCCACCCAAGCATATCTGATGCTTGTTGGAATTGACGGGTCCTTAAACAAGCCCTCATAATAAATCTCCAACTGATTGACAATTTCACTTGTGAAATGGATTACTGTGAACTGTATGCCAATGATTGGCTTATGTTCAATAATATGGTAGTAAAAAATACATTGTATTCTAAAGCTGTTGATTTTATTGTCTTATCAATGATTAACTCTTCTGCCACAAGAATGTAATGCATTTTGAATATCTGAATATATTTATATATAATTTTTAGTATTTAAAGATAACTATGTATAATTATTTCATCATTATATGTTGAATTATTGTTATATGAGGGGCTTTCTAAGCAAATATTTGTATATGTGATTAAATGCTATTAATCGCGATTAATTAATTGGGACATCATGTAATTAATTCGATTAAAAACTTGAATCGATTGACAGCCCTAATATATATATATATATATATATATATATATATATATATATATATATATATATATATATATATATATATATATATATATTTTACTATTATCTCTGACTTGTTGCTGTATTGTATTGTCATGCACTGGAAGCTCCTGTCACCAAGAAATATTCCTTGTATGTGTAAGCATACCTGGCTATAAAGCTGATTCTGATTCTGATGTTGACTAGAGATCTGTTGCATGCTCAATTCTATGTAACCTAGGAAACCTAGGGATCTCTTTTCTTGTTGGACCCTCTTAAACTGGATTTTTCTGGAAAGTCTTTTTCATCAATCTTTAAATCACCAAAAAGGTGAGGATGCTGACTCTCTTCACTTGCTACTAAAAGAGCCTTTTATTCATGGGGCATGCTTGGATTTAGCTTCGAACAGCTGTGCTTTTCCTGGACATAATAGTTTGCTTTGTAAAGCCAAGGTCACTACTTTGGGAATTTTATTGCACCTTGCTCAGCTAGGCTTTGAGGATGCTGAAAAAGTAGCCGTGCATCTCAGTGTTTTCCATCAGATCAGTTGCTCAGCTGCTCATTAGGTGGCAATCTGCTGACAAAACTGAAGACCTACATTTTTTTTAAAACTACTACACGGTCCATGGGGTAAGTGGTCCTGATACTGAGGAACCTTTTCCTAGTTTAGTTCTGTCACCCACCCTGGATGGGTATTCATTGTAGTGTGTAGGAGGCATTACAGTGTAGAGTTCTCCACTGTGCTGTTGCTGTGAATGCTTTTCTTTCTGTTTTAAATCCTGAGGTTGGTTCCGAATGTCCTTTTTATTTTTAAGAGAATCTTAATGCTTTCATGCATCGTTTTAGATTTGAACCCATGTTTATGATTTTAAAGTGTCTGTTCAGTTGTTTTGATGAAAATGTTTCTATGGAGACTTTTATACTTCTATAGAGTTTCAGATATGTTCAGAAAAGGCATTATGAGTGCCAGCTGTTGAATTGTGTCTTGGGCCAAGCAAAACTGTATATTTATACAAGCAGGAAAACAAGACTGAACAGAAACTTGGTCAGAATGCCACTGTGTTATTCTAAACCATGGTAAAAACAAGAGTGCTGCTTGATTTTCATTTTTACAAATCTATGAAAGATCTGTTTACCTTTGAAATGAAATGGTGTAGTAATTTTAATAAAGAGCTTTTTCAAATTAAAAGTCTCTCTCTCTCTGTGTATGCTGGGAGTGTTTTGGTGCATGTGAGGGTGCTCATGGGGAGAATGTAATTGATTTGGGTCACTTATTGTTCTTTCATTTTTTTATTCTTCATTTTAATCTGTGAAACTGGGAAGTGTAAGTATTGCAAGGTTGGTAAAAGTTTATATAGTGAGTTCTTGGTCATTTGCGGATGAGATGAGTTGAAATGCCATTCCTCCCGGAGAGAGAGGTATCAACTCTCTTGCTCCGTCATGGTGTCCGGTGTGTGACTGTTGTGGAAGAGCTGTTGCGGTCAGTGAAAAAATTGGATATGACAACATCTCTTCTGCCTCCAGAATGAACAAGGCTGTGGTGTTTTTTTGTTTTTTTTAATGATGAAAGTCTGTGTAATGGTTTAATTAGCAGCAGAATTTGTGTGTGAAAGTGGAGTTTATCTTGCTATCTCGCCACTTGTTAATCCACCTACCAAAGTTACTATTTCAAATGTGCCACCGTTCATTCCTAACCATTAACTGAGTGAGCACTCTTGATTTTTGGAAAGTTTTCAAGTGTGCTTTTAACAATTCAACAAGAATACTCTTTAAAACATGTGAGGTCTTTTAGGAGGCAGGTACTTATTTTTTTTTAAAGAATCCGAAATGGATGTGTCTTTTTGTGTTTTGCATTAAAGAAAAACATGATCTATGCTAGTATAAAAGTATGAGTGCTTTGAATGTAGGGATATTGGTCATAAACATCAAGTATGCCCACACATAGAAATAGTTTAGTTAATTGTGGAATAATTAAGGCTTCTCAACAACTTCTCTGGGTGATGTAGCTTGCTGTGTCATCACAAAGCAAAGCTGCTCCTTGTTCAAAAGATGTGTTCTTTAGGAATGTGTTTTTTCTCTGTACTCTCACGTTTCACATGTAGCTCAAACATGTATGTCACCCCCATATAAGGTAAAGAACTATTGTTGGGGTCCAGTGGAATGTGGTTTTTCTGGACCATATAACCGAATGCTGAACAATAAATGTTGAAGAAGGATTTGATACCATTGGGTGTCTGTGTCATTTCTTTCTTCCCTCAGCTGAGCCGTATCGAGACGGGATTGCAGATCAACAAAATAAATTAAATACATTGGATGACAAAATTATCTAACATTAATGTTTGGCAAAATTTGATTGCTAATATTGAGGTTATCATTGAGTCAAACACAAAAGAGATGCATCCCCAAATGGCAGATGAAAAGGATGCATATGGAGCTTTGTGGCATGGGGGTGTGGTCATGTGTCAGTCTGCAGGAGAGAGAGAGAGCGGTGAGGCTCGTCACTTGTTTCTCATTATAGTGATGGCAGAGGGAGACCTGAAAAGGCTCGCCAGAGCGTCAGAGAGGGAAGAGAGTGACCAGCATGCACAACATCTACGAGCAGAGAGAGTGCTTTCATTTATTATTAATAGAAATGTATTATTTAATTTTTATTTGTGGTCATTTTTACATTAAAATGGAAAAAACGAGATGTAGACAGACAGACAGGCTGATTGATTGATTTGTTTTTTGGTTGAACAACACTGCTGTGTTAGTGCAATGAAACACAAGCTTGCATCCCGTCTACTATATCAACTAGACCAAGTAGCGCTGCGATGGTCATGACTGCCCCTTTTTCTCTGCAGGGAGCACGCATCCACAGGAAAAAACATGCGATGAAATGTCAGATGATGTGCGGTCTGAAGAGGGCATATATAGGGCTCTATTTTCATGCCAGCGCAAAGTGAAAGTGGGCATGGGTGGGAGTGTTTGCGCTACTGTGGATGTAGGCGTGCATCCTGTGGGTGTATTGTATGTAAATGATGTGACGCAATGCGCAATTTGCTATTTTCCTAAGAATTTGGTTGTTGCTCTAAGACGTTTCAATACATGTCTTATCTCACCCAGATTCCACAAGCTGGTGTTAATAAAGTTAATGCCCAAACTCTTAAAATGTAGTGGAACATTAAATTATGTCCATGACAATCACTGGCGTAGCCGTTTTGAGAAAGAGAAAATATATATATATATATATATATATATATATATATATATATATATATATATATATATATATATATCATGAGATTGTCTTAAAATATCTAAAGGTCATGGCTTATTTTTCTATTATTATATTTATAATTGTATTTATGATATCATTTATATTAGTATTTTCCCTCGCATTGTAGTAGAGTGAATTTTAAGTCACTGCAAAAGGGGCGGTGGAAGAAGTTGGACAGAGTAAAATGTTTGGATTTGGTATGATTTTTTGACGACTTCATTATTTTGATTATATTTTGGTTTAGTAATAATAATAGTATAGTAATAAGTGTAATTTGAATTCAGAAATACATATAGATAGTTTCATTAAATTAATACATTTTTTCCAATTCAAAATCAACCAGTAGATGTGAAGTGCGTGCCGACACAAACACTTTTAATTCTAGCCATGATTTGTGTGTCAGTAGATGAAAATTATTCATAAAACTTACATTCTCTATAATTTAAAGGAGCATACATCCAAATTCTGATGAGAATCAAATTCTTTATTCGCTTAATAGAAGTAAGTCACTGTCATAGAATTCATCAAGGACACATTTAATGCACAAAAGTACGTAAGTACATATTTCTATTTTTTTTTTATTCATTGCATACAGACCATTTACACTACCAACTTCTTATGAATGTGCTGTTTGTTTAAATCGTTGGTGAGGGAATGGACTTTCAAACAGGACTCGGATGCTGAAATTACCGGAGAAGAACCTCAGAAATAAATTGCACTTGGTCCAGCCATTTTGCACATTGTTTGTGTGATTTTGACAGACCCACTTGCGCCTAGAGTTAGCATATTCTTAGCATACGAAAATACCAAAACTTAATGGCCATGCCCATTGATTTTGCGCTTATGACTTAAGGCATTGCGTTGCACTTAACGTTTGCACTCTTAATATAGGGCCCACAGTTTGATAGATGTTTCTGCTTCTGAGGAATTCTGAGGGACAACAGAATTTCACAGTTTAATTTTGCCTGTGTCCAGGGAGCATAGAGTTGTCAAAACCTTTATCTCTGGCAGGGGCGTGTCTAGGGGGAGGCTGGGGAGGCAGTGCCTCCCTAGGATAAGCTCTGCCTCCCCTGAGAATTTGAGAAATAATCTGTCCATCTGATGATAAATTACAATTTAAAAGTGGATTGTTTTGTGCATATTTTTCCATCGCTAGCAGATGAGTGAGGTCTGACACAAAAAAAATCCAGTTTTGGCGCTGTTTCACAGTGCGCGTGAGCTCGGCGTACGCGCTCAGAAAAAGTGCATTATGTCAGAACAGAACGCCAATGAAATGTTTACCTGGCAGAGCTTTAAAGCACGAGCAAACAATGAACTTTTGTGATTGCGAATAAGTGCAGTGTCCTGTGAGTGTAACTCTACTGCTGCATTAACATATGATGTGAATGTACGTCGAGTTTTCGGGGACTGATCGAGGCGCCAGAACTACAGCTGATAGAATGTTTGGCGATGAGAAAGCAGTGTGCAGTGCACTGTATGCGGTGCACGAGCAGCGCGAGATGCTTTCACATATGCTGCGTTACTTTGTAGGCTAACTGATCCGCGGCTGTACTGTACCAGAAACACATAGGCATACTCACTATTTTTTTTATTTCAAATCCAGAAGTTATCAACAACTTTTATTTAAAAAAATGCGATTCTCTTTGTACACATATACACTCTTTAATAGACGTATTCACGTTAAATCCCAATTTAATCAACATATTCAATGCATTACTTCTATACAGATGTATATATTAATTTGCTCGAGCAATTAAGTGGAAAAATATTTAACCATGTATTTATATTAAAATCGCAAACATTTTAAATTAAAACTTAAAATTGACAAAAACAGCAGACTCATACCTTTTCTTTTGCATTTAAATTTTAATACAATAAATCTTGCATTTCACAAAGAACTTGTTTTTCCACCTCCACGAATGAGACTAGAGTTGTTCATTATCCCGCCTTGTTGAGGTAAATTTCAGTTTTCCTTGCTTTACCCCAGTCTTAAAGTAAAAATGAGACTGGGAAAAATAGTAGTATTTAATTAAATAATTTATCTAAGTCTATTTTGACTATAGATCTCAAAACTCCTCCAGTAGCCCCTTAACTAAAAAATGAACAGTCCTAACTAGAACTTTCATTAAAAAAAATGTAGCCTATTGCTTTTCTATTGGCCGTTATTGGGTGTGTGTCAGTCTGCTGCCGGATCACATTAACAACCAGAGTGCGCAATAGTCACAGTCAGACTGTCACTCTGCACACAGACGATATGTATTTTGAATCTGTTGGCAGCTCGTGTTACAAGGCTCACTGCTCACAACTTTGTTATTTTCTCATTTAATGCTAGTGTGTACTTATAAGCTTTTCACTCATCACCAGGCAATCACCATGATCTGATATATGAATCTGTCAATAATAATAATAATAATATCATCATCATATTATTAATGTTGACCTGGTTTAACTAACTTTTATGTGATAGCCCTATAGTCTAATAGGGGCCCTGTGCCTATCTCTGGGTTCCTGGCTTAGAAAAAGATATGCACTAAAACAGATTGTGTGTAGTATAGCTTAATTTTGCGCCGATTTTTTCAATTGTTTATGTTGCCCCCAAACAAGCCAAATGCCCCCCAAACATGATATCCTGGTAACCCCTCTGATCTCCGGTGTAACTGGGTTGTTTAAGTTTGTGGGAGAGATAACTGGAATGAAAACATCCTCGCGATTCAGGCGATATTATAATATATAAAATATTATATTAATAAAATAGATCGACTCAATTGTGATTCAGGCGATACCTTTTTATCATGCTTCGGATTGTTTGTCCTCAGGACGACTTATAAACTCTTGGGGGTTAAGAAGCTACTACTGATTTCCTCATGAGGGACAGGTGGAGAACCCTGTATAAACGTCCCATGGAGAAGCGAACAGCTTCTCAGTGGAGGATTATTCACAGGACCATAGTTACAGACAGACATGTGACGCACCTGAAGTTTTGTAATCGAGGAAACTCTGTTTATTTTTTATTTCATTTTACAGCTTTTGCTCCAATTTAGTTTTGTTTTTGTTTTGATTGTTAGTTTTAGTTTTAAAATATTTTATATTTTAGTTTTAGTTTTCCATTAAATTTAGTTTTTATTTGAGTTTTGATATCAAGTGATACATATAAAATGGGGAAACCCCCAAAAAATCTCTTCAAATAAAGGAATTCGGTACCAACCTTGGCCACCAGGTGCCACTATAAGTAAACATGTAATATTATGCTTTTAATGCTTTCTCTGTTGCTATATGTCATGTGCAGACTTTCATGGTGAAATTTCATTATAATAATATATTTTAATATAACAAGTTGTCTATGCTTTTGAAACACACTGTCTACTGCAGAAGTGAAGAGTTCCAGGTGAAGAATGTCAAATAAATATCCAAATATTGTTGGTCAGTCTAAAAATGAGCTAGACAGTTACGCCGATGTAAAATGCTAATCCCAAACAAATTGGTGAGGGGTGAGGAATCACTTATAGTATCGCTCCCCAGGTTCTGCCGGGGGAAGACTTTTATTAAAATATATATTTTATTAAATTATTGTCTAAGTTTACATTTAATGGTTTTAATTATTAGTAGTTTAGTAACTTGATTAATTCTCGGGTGTTAGGGGTTCATGGTAATGTTAATGCATGAGTCAGTAGACTAAACGCACATTCAACCGGACGACTGCAATGGAGATTTAACGGGAGATACATTCAGAGATTGAAAGAGACTTTTAATAAACTATGTTTTTAAATATAATAACATTAACACATTTTACGCCCAGTTTATCATCAATTGATATGTTTAAGGTGAAATAATTAAGAGAAAGCATTAAAAGCATAATATTACATGTTTACTGATAGTGGCACCTGGTGGCCAAGGTGGGTACCGCATTCCTTTTTTTGAAGAGAGCAAATAATATATTTTGAAGAGAGAATTTTTTTTTTTGCCTTTTTTCCCATTTTATATGTATCACTTGTAAAACAAATTTTTTTAAGAGAAAAAAATGTAAGACAGGCTCAGGAAGGAACTGAGACCACTTATATATATATATATAGATAGATAGATAGATAGATAGATAGATAGATAGATAGATAGATAGATAGATAGATAGATAGATAGATAGATAGATAGATAGATAGATAGATATAGATAGATAGATAGATAGATAGATAGATAGATAGATAGATAGATAGATAGATAGATAGATAGATAGATAGATAGATAGATAGATCAGTGACAGACACATTTTGTTATTTTTTTTCCACCTTGTGGTTTAGGGCTTCCATAGCGTTGGATGGCGACAGAGAGCGCCAAGCAAGTTGGTCGTTGTCATGGTAACCAGATTCTGAGCGCTTTGAAAGTATTGTCAAATCATCGTGCAATGCAATAAAATATCTTCCCTTCCCTGAAATCTAAACATGAGACAAAACCGAGAAGGACGTGTCTGTGTTTCCGCTACTCTTATCACCATTCTCACATCTTTTATTGCTTTATATTTTTAAACACCCATCCACTGATGTACAGATGCAATCTTGTTTTATTAAGATAACTTTTATATTTGGAATGCAAAACCTCCAAAAGTAAAAAGTTTCCACTAGAAGATCAATCAGTCATGTTCTTAATCAGAGAACTGTGTTCATCTAATAACTAACAAAATCCCAAGATTGATAGAGTCAGATGTAGAAATAAAATTACCATATTATGTGAAATATTTATTTGAGTGCTTGAATCGGTCATTAAGAATGACTGTTGATCAAAACAGGTCATTTAAAAGAATCGTATACTGTGCTTAACATAATAAATATTCATGAGTTTTGCAGCACTGCACCACACAGCACAATTTTCTGTCAGTTTATTATTATTTAGACCTAACTTTGTGTTAATCTTCACTTTCAGATGGATTATTCCTGCTGTTACAAAGGTGATAGGCCTTCAGGATTTTATTAGCAGAATAACATGGGATATTTCATGTTGGCAAATCAGTAGCAAAATGGTTACTATGTGGTTCCTGTGGAAATGCAGTTGTATAGACAATTGATGGACATTTGAAATTTGATTGTGACACCAATTAATGAACTACTTGTTGCAATGAAGCTTGATACATTAATCCATAAGAACTATGCATGGGGGCTTGCTTTGGTGTTGCCACCCCTCATAGTCTGTATGACACCCCCTTGTCACCCCTTAAAAATATATCTAGATCTGCCCCCTTGACTGAAGAAGATTTTTAGCTCCCAAAGGTCATGAAGACCCGTGGTATGAAAAGTGGTCATTTAATATTATTTAAGTTTTTATATATTTATTTTTATTAATTATTTTTATATAATTATTATTATTTTTTTAATATACAGTATATATATATATATAAGTAGGCACATCACCTGGAATGAAGGAATCCTTGCGGCAGTCGTAAAGCATTCCAGGAAACAGAGGTCTTCCTAGCGCTGCCACCTCGATTGTCTCAGATTCCATGTCTCTGGTAAATAACAATGACAAAGTGGATCATTTTCAGCAACTTCATTATGCTAAAAGTTTTGTTATAAATTACAATTCAAGTTTTCCAAAGTAAATTCAAAACGAATAGGTATACATACAATCAAATATTGAACTTCTATTTATTCACTATTCAAGGATCTCTCAATTTGAAAGAGTTCAACTTTTTTATTTTTTATTTTATTAGTTACTTCAATGTAGTTGTTGTTTCACAAATAAGTTTGGTTGTGGTTATTTAACAAAAGTAAAAATCCAGTATTAAGACAATGAAATATTTCCTTTACAGAATTGACTGATATTTCTCTTTTTTTATTTAAAAATGTCTATCCGTCCCCTGTGGTGAACTGACCTTTGCATCTGATTTGTCAAAAGATCATTTTAAGTCGTCTCACCTGGAGTTGCTGTGTGTCTTTGGTATATTAAGCGATGAAGTCTTCTGTTATTGTCTTCAGTTGAAGTGTGAATTTCAGTGGTCTTCTGGAGTGATATTTATACTCCTATTTTGCAGGAAATGGTTTGAGGAAATCATTTTCACTATTGCCCAACAAGAGGGGAATGATCTTTATCTGATAACAATCAATAACTGCCATGACCCGTTTCAGCAACACTCAATCCTTCCTCTTACAGATTACTGTCTCATATGTTTTGACTTGATTTGTTATTCTAAACACCAGGGGCCGGATTCACAAAGAAAGTTCTTAAGAGAGAAATGAAGAAAGTTCTTAGGAAAAATGACAAGAAGTTTGTGAGAACTTTCCAAAGTGCAATTCTTGAAAAATTCGTTTTCAAATATTTTCTTATATCTTAATTTTTTTTCTGAAGAATAAAAAGAGAAAATGACATTGTCTGATCAGTCTACTCGTGTGCTTGCCTTGTCACATAGCCAAATTCCATACTTTACACTGCTAAATCATAATGACACATTTATCTGTTTACCATTTTTTTTTAAAGTAGCAAGCACCTCGCAATAATAATAAAAAAAAAATTGTATTTAAAGTGCGTGAGGTGAGTATAATGACATTAACTGCCAAGTTTGCGCTACTGTGGATGTAGGCGTGCATCCTCTGGGTGTATTGTATGTAAATGATGTGACGCAATGCGCAATTTGCTATTTTCCTAAGAATTTGGTTGTTGCTCTAAGACGTTTCAATACATGTCTTATCTCACCCAGATTCCACAAGCTGGTGTTAATAAAGTTAATGCCCAAACTCTTAAAATGTAGTGGAACATTAAATTATGTCCATGACAATCACTGGCGTAGCCGTTTTGAGAAAGAGAAATATATATATATATATATATATATATATATATATATATATATATATATATATATATATATCATGAGATTGTCTTAAAATATCTAAAGGTCATGGCTTATTTTTCTATTATTATATTTATAATTGTATTTATGATATCATTTATATTAGTATTTTCCCTCGCATTGTAGTAGAGTGAATTTTAAGTCACTGCAAAAGGGGGCGGTGGAAGAAGTTGGACAGAGTAAAATGTTTGGATTTGGTATGATTTTTTGACGACTTCATTATTTTGATTATATTTTGGTTTAGTAATAATAATAGTATAGTAATAAGTGTAATTTGAATTCAGAAATACATATAGATAGTTTCATTAAATTAATACATTTTTTCCAATTCAAAATCAACCAGTAGATGTGAAGTGCGTGCCGACACAAACACTTTTAATTCTAGCCATGATTTGTGTGTCAGTAGATGAAAATTATTCATAAAACTTACATTCTCTATAATTTAAAGGAGCATACATCCAAATTCTGATGAGAATCAAATTCTTTATTCGCTTAATAGAAGTAAGTCACTGTCATAGAATTCATCAAGGACACATTTAATACACAAAAGAACGTAAGTCCAATTTTTGTTTATTCATTGCATACAGACCATTTACACTACCAACTTCTTATGAATGTGCTGTTTGTTTAAATCGTTGGTGAGGGAATGGACTTTCAAACAGGACTCGGATGCTGAAATTACCGGAGAAGAACCTCAGAAATACATTTCTGCACTCTTTTTTCTCTCTTGTTTGCACTCTTAATATAGGGCCCACAGTTTCATAGATGTTTCTGCTTCTGAGGGATTCTGAGGGACAACAGAATTTCCCAATTAATCCGTGCTATACAGTTTCATTTTGCCTGTCCTACTATCAGTAAGCATGTAATATTATGCTTTTAATGCTTAAAGTGCAATTCTTGAAAAATTCTTACATTTTCAAATATTTTCTTATATCTTAATTTTTTTTTCTGAAGAATAAAAAGAGAAAATGACATTGTCTGATCAGTCTACTCGTGTGCTTGCCTTGTCACATAGCCAAATTCCATACTTTACACTGCTAAATCATAATGACACATTTATCTGTTTACCATTTTTTTTTTTAAGTAGCAAGCACCTCGCAATCATTTTGTTTTTTTTATGTAAAGTGCATGAGGTGTGTTAGTTTAATTACATTAACTGCCATAGGACAATTTAATAGCTGTTAACCATTTGATAACTTTTAATTTGACATGGAGGAAAAGAAAATAAACAAATCCTTCAGTAGACAAGGGCTGAGGAAATTATTTCAAGGAAATAGACTGATCAGACTGTAATAATAGACTAATAATAGACTGATCAGACAATGTCATTTTCTCTTTTTATTCTTCAGAAAAAAAAATTAAGATATAGAAAATATTTGAAAACGAATTTTTCAAGAATTGCACTTTGGAAAGTTCTCACAAACTTCTTGTCATTTTTCCTAAGAACTTTCTTCATTTCTCTCTTAAGAACTTTCTTTGTGAATCCGGACCCTGGTGTTTAGAATAACAAATCAAGTCAAAACATATGAGACAGTAATCTGTAAGAGGAAGGATTGAGTGTTGCTGAAACGGGTCATGGCAGTTATTGATTGTTATCAGATAAAGATCATTCCCCTCTTGTTGGGCAATAGTGAAAATGATTTCCTCAAACCATTTCCTGCAAAATAGGAGTATAAATATCACTCCAGAAGACCACTGAAATTCACACTTCAACTGAAGACAATAACAGAAGACTTCATCGCTTAATATACCAAAGACACACAGCAACTCCAGGTGAGACGACTTAAAATGATCTTTTGACAAATCAGATGCAAAGGTCAGTTCACCACAGGGACATTTTTAGACATTTTTAAATTAAATATGAGAAATATCAGTCAATTCTGTAAAGGAAATATGTTCATTTTTCATTGTCTTAATGCTGGATTTTTCCTTTTGTTAAATAACCACAACCAAACTTATTTGTGAAACAACAACTACATTGAAGTAACTAATAAAATAAAAAATAAAAAAGTTGAACTCTTTCAAATTGAGAGATCCTTGAATAGTGAATAAATAGAAGTTCAATACTTGATTGTATGTATACCTATTCGTTTTGAATTTACTTTGGAAAACTTGAATTGTAATTTATAACAAAACTTTTAGCATAATGAAGTTGCTGAAAATGATCCACTTTGTCATTGTTATTTACCAGAGACATGGAATCTGAGACAATCGAGGTGGCAGCGCTAGGAAGACCTCTGTTTCCTGGAATGCTTTACGACTGCCGCAAGGATTCCTTCATTCCAGGTGATGTGCCTACTTATATATATATATATATATATATATATACTGTATATTAAAAAATAATAATAATTATATAAAAATAATTAATAAAAAATAAATATATAAAAACTTAAATAATATTAAATGACCACTTTTCATACCACGGGTCTTCATGACCTTTGGGAGCTAAAAATCTTCTTCAGTCAAGGGGCAGATCTAGATATATTTTTAAGGGGTGACAAGGGGGTGTCATACAGACTATGAGGGGTGGCAACACCAAAGCAAGCCCCCATGCATAGTTCTTATGGATTAATGTATCAAGCTTCATTGCAACAAGAAGTTCATTAATTGGTGTCACAATCAAATTTCAAATGTCCATCAATTGTCTATACAACTGCATTTCCACAGGAACCACATAGTAACCATTTTGCTACTGATTTGCCAACATGAAATATCCCATGTTATTCTGCTATTAAAATCCTGAAGGACTATCACCTTTGTAACAGCAGGAATAATCCATCTGAAAGTGAAGATTAACACAAAGTTAGGTCTAAATAATAATAAACTGACAGAAAATTGTGCTGTGTGGTGCAGTGCTGCAAAACTCATGAATATTTATTATGTTAAGCACAGTATACGATTCTTTTAAATGACCTGTTTTGATCAACAGTCATTCTTAATGACCGATTCAAGCACTCAAATAAATATTTCACATAATATTGTAATTGTATTTCTACATCTGACTCTATCAATCTTGGGATTTTGTTAGTTATTAGATGAACACATAGATCAGTTCTCTGATTAAGAACATGACTGATTGATCTTCTAGTGGAAACTTTTTACTTTTGGAGGTTTTGCATTCCAAATATAAAAGTTATCTTAATAAAACAAGATTGCATCTGTACATCAGTGGATGGGTGTTTAAAAATATAAAGCAATAAAAGATGTGAGAATGGTGATAAGAGTAGCGGAAACACAGACACGTCCTTCTCGGTTTTGTCTCATGTTTAGATTTCAGGGAAGGGAAGATATTTTATTGCATTGCACGATGATTTGACAATACTTTCAAAGCGCTCAGAATCTGGTTACCATGACAACGACCAACTTGCTTGGCGCTCTCTGTCGCCATCCAACGCTATGGAAGCCCTAAACCACAAGGTGGAAAAAAAATAACAAAATGTGTCTGTCACTGATCGATCGATCGATCGATCGATCGATCGATCGATCTATCTATCTATCTATCTATCTATCTATCTATCTATCTATCTATCTATCTATCTATCTATCTATCTATCTATCTATCTATCTATCTATCTATCTATCTATCTATCTATCTATCTATCTATCTATCTATCTATCTATCTATCTATCTATATATATATATATAAGTGGTCTCAGTTCCTTCCTGAGCCTGTCTTACATTTTTTTCTCTTAAAAAAAATTTGTTTTACAAGTGATACATATAAAATGGGAAAAAAGGCAAAAAAAAAAATTCTCTCTTCAAAATATATTATTTGCTCTCTTCAAAAAAAGGAATGCGGTACCCACCTTGGCCACCAGGTGCCACTATCAGTAAACATGTAATATTATGCTTTTAATGCTTTCTCTTAATTATTTCACCTTAAACATATCAATTGATGATAAACTGGGCGTAAAATGTGTTAATGTTATTATATTTAAAAACATAGTTTATTAAAAGTCTCTTTCAATCTCTGAATGTATCTCCCGTTAAATCTCCATTGCAGTCGTCCGGTTGAATGTGCGTTTAGTCTACTGACTCATGCATTAACATTACCATGAACCCCTAACACCCGAGAATTAATCAAGTTACTAAACTACTAATAATTAAAACCATTAAATGTAAACTTAGACAATAATTTAATAAAATATATATTTTAATAAAAGTCTTCCCCCGGCAGAACCTGGGGAGCGATACTATAAGTGATTCCTCACCCCTCACCAATTTGTTTGGGATTAGCATTTTACATCGGCGTAACTGTCTAGCTCATTTTTAGACTGACCAACAATATTTGGATATTTATTTGACATTCTTCACCTGGAACTCTTCACTTCTGCAGTAGACAGTGTGTTTCAAAAGCATAGACAACTTGTTATATTAAAATATATTATTATAATGAAATTTCACCATGAAAGTCTGCACATGACATATAGCAACAGAGAAAGCATTAAAAGCATAATATTACATGTTTACTTATAGTGGCACCTGGTGGCCAAGGTTGGTACCGAATTCCTTTATTTGAAGAGATTTTTTGGGGGTTTCCCATTTTATATGTATCACTTGATATCAAAACTCAAATAAAAACTAAATTTAATGGAAAACTAAAACTAAAATATAAAATATTTTAAAACTAAAACTAACAATCAAAACAAAAACAAAACTAAATTGGAGCAAAAGCTGTAAAATGAAATAAAAAATAAACAGAGTTTCCTCGATTACAAAACTTCAGGTGCGTCACATGTCTGTCTGTAACTATGGTCCTGTGAATAATCCTCCACTGAGAAGCTGTTCGCTTCTCCATGGGACGTTTATACAGGGTTCTCCACCTGTCCCTCATGAGGAAATCAGTAGTAGCTTCTTAACCCCCAAGAGTTTATAAGTCGTCCTGAGGACAAACAATCCGAAGCATGATAAAAAGGTATCGCCTGAATCACAATTGAGTCGATCTATTTTATTAATATAATATTTTATATATTATAATATCGCCTGAATCGCGAGGATGTTTTCATTCCAGTTATCTCTCCCACAAACTTAAACAACCCAGTTACACCGGAGATCAGAGGGGTTACCAGGATATCATGTTTGGGGGGCATTTGGCTTGTTTGGGGGCAACATAAACAATTGAAAAAATCGGCGCAAAATTAAGCTATACTACACACAATCTGTTTTAGTGCATATCTTTTTCTAAGCCAGGAACCCAGAGATAGGCACAGGGCCCCTATTAGACTATAGGGCTATCACATAAAAGTTAGTTAAACCAGGTCAACATTAATAATATGATGATGATATTATTATTATTATTATTGACAGATTCATATATCAGATCATGGTGATTGCCTGGTGATGAGTGAAAAGCTTATAAGTACACACTAGCATTAAATGAGAAAATAACAAAGTTGTGAGCAGTGAGCCTTGTAACACGAGCTGCCAACAGATTCAAAATACATATCGTCTGTGTGCAGAGTGACAGTCTGACTGTGACTATTGCGCACTCTGGTTGTTAATGTGATCCGGCAGCAGACTGACACACACCCAATAACGGCCAATAGAAAAGCAATAGGCTACATTTTTTTTAATGAAAGTTCTAGTTAGGACTGTTCATTTTTTAGTTAAGGGGCTACTGGAGGAGTTTTGAGATCTATAGTCAAAATAGACTTAGATAAATT
>NC_068287.1:11365907-11443907 GCF_025860055.1 Xyrauchen texanus | reverse complement strand
ACCATGTGATATTTCAGTTTTTCTTTTTTAATAAATGTGCAAAAATGTCAACAATTCTGTGTTTTTCTGTCAATATGGGGTGCTGTGTGTACAATAATGAGGAAAAAAAATGAACTTAAATGATTTTAGCAAATGGCTGCAATATAACAAAGAGTGAAAAATTGAAGGGGTCTGAATACTTACCGTACCCACTGTACAATGAAGTCTTATGTCAGAGAGTGAAAATCTTGAAAGTTGTATGTGATATAATGACATGGAGAGCTTAAATCATTTTCAATACTTGCATATTTTTGTTGTGATCTTGTTTTATTGTTATCATCTTCACCACCAACCCCCTTTTGGGTATGGGCTGACTTGCACACGACATCCCAGGCTGAATATAAATCCCACTCCATCCTTGGTTACAATGGACCAAGATCTATCGACTTACAAATGCCATGTTCCATGTTAATGAATTAGGTCAAGAATATAAAACAGCTCAAATGTTAACCAGTTGCAGGCCCAGTCCTAAAACAAAACCACTGAAAGTGCTTCTGAAATTAATGAGGTGGCTCACTACTATGTAAATAAATATGTAGGCAACGGCTCCTAATCATAACCCATATGAAAATAGAACCACCAAACCAAACCATACATGGTATTATCCACTGGAAATTTCATTTAATTTATTTTTGTACATACTGTATATTACCAGAAGCACCTGAGATTCAGCTAAATAATTAATTTCAAAACAATTTGCAACAGCTTTTCAAAAATATCACACAGAGTGCAAACTTGCCACTGATTTGGTATAACAGAGCATAAAACTATGAAAATGAACAGTAGAATTACTGAATGAAGACAGATTTTTTACATTTATCTTTTGGTGATGGCTGTTACATATGGGCTGAAATATGTGCCACCAGAAACTGAATTTGAACCATATATATTTGAATTTGAATGGCTAAACTTGAATAATTGCATTGAAAAACTGAATTTGAATCACATAATTTGAAATTGTATTGTTTAATTAAAATTGAATTTATTCAAAAACTGAATCTGAATTGTATCATTTGAAATTGAATTTATTCGTTTGGAACTGAAGTCCAATAAAATTTGATCCTCACTGAAAATTAAACTCTCTATATAGCTTCACATTCACTTCTCACAATTCAGATTCAGTTCTCAAATTCAATTTCAAGTTACTGAGACAGACATCCGGGTAGTTGGAGGATGAAGGAAGAGCAATCGAGCGCAGATCGATAGATAGCGTTCATAGGTTGGTTTCACGTGACGTCACGCTGCTGCATCGCGAGAGCGCGCAATTCAGATGGAGGGGGCTCCCAAGATGGCAGCGTTGTAGGAGGACGTGTGCTTGTCGCTCTGCGAGCAATTTCGAAGGGTTTATGATATTACTGCCATTTTTTTTTAAATAATTTGATGGCAGAACCTTAAGAAGAAAAAAAAAAAAAAAAAGACGTAGTAATTGTAAGCTACCACGAATGCCTAAGTCTAAAAAGGAAAAGAGGAACTCTGAAAGGTTAACGATTTCTCAACACGTGTCGCTAAACATGGAAGATAACCAGTCTCAAGAGTCGGTAGCCCAGAATCCTTTGAGTGGGGACGAAATGCGCTGGGATGAAGCCACCCCAGAGCCTTTGTCAGACACCGATTCATTTCCCATTTTGGCGGTGGAAACACCAGAGAAGCCTGCCAAGAAAAGGATTCGTGAATCTCAATCAGGTGGGCGAAGCTGGGAGACGGCTAATGCTGAACTCATGGAGGCGATCACGAGCCATGACCAGCAAGCAGGATGAAACACTCCGGAGAGTCTCTGCTATAGGCATAACTACTGAAGCTACTTCCAAACGGGTTGAGGAGCTGACAACAACTGTCAAACAGCTGTCACTGGATGTTCAACAACACAAGCAAACACTGGAGAAAATGAAAGTTGCCAATACAAAGCTCCAAGAAGAAAATAAGCACTTGAGAGAAGCTGTTGCTGAGTGTCAACGCTACAGCAGAAGGTGGTCAGCTTAAGATGCACGGCGTAAGGGAGTCAAGAGATGAAGACATCAGAGGCAAGATAATCGACATCCTTGGGAAAATGGCACCAAAGCTTCGTGAAGACTTGAAACAAGGCATTGACATCGTCCATCGCGTGGGGAAACTGAGAGATGACGGCGCTGCGAGATCAACTATAGTTTTGTTTGCCTTGCGTCGCCTTCGTGATGCCGTCTGGAAAGAAGCTAAAAACTCTCAGTATTTGCAAGAGAATCGTCTCAGGATTACCGAAGCTCTTTCTCCGGAGGACAGAGCGGCTCGGGAGAAGCTCTGGCCTTTGATCAAGAAGCGCGTGATGAAGGGAAAAAGGCTTCATTCCGTGGTGCTTTGGCTGTCATCAATGGAAAAGTTATTAACTGTCCGGAATAGCCTCGTTGGCTGAGCTTTTTCTTTTACCAAAGGTATTAAAGTACACAAGCCCACTGTTCATGTGGCATTTTTGGAAAATAACTTAAATGGTCTATTTTGTTTTGGAGATTTAATACAATGTATGTAGCCAGGCTACCATGTCGTTTAGCCTTGGATTAATCTTCCTTTTGTTGTAGCCATAGGCAGGCATGAACACTTTGCCTGCGCTCATTACAGGTTGAGATGGTTGAGCACTTAATACTAATGCTACCGTAACAGATTTTACTTTGTTTATTTATTTTTTCATACAAATATATATGATCTCCTTGTTGGACTTTAAATGAGATCATGTTAGTTTCATTTACTATAAGTGCAGCCGTCTCGAACGTTCTTGATTCTAAGTTGACGGCTATGTGTAGGCTACAACAAGGTTCTTGCTATTTTAAGGCAGGTTATCATCACCTTCTTAGGTCCTTGCATACTTTTTGCGTTCAATAGCACTTTCAGGTAATTTCTGTTCTATATCCCTGTTCCTTTATGGACTTTTTGTTTAAACGTCTTAACGTCTTGTCTTTAAATGTGAGAGGTATTCGGGACTTAACAAAGAGGAAAGCATTATTTTTATTCTGTAAAAGGTCTGAAGCTGACTTGATTTTATTACAGGAAACGCACTCTTGTGACTCTGATACAGGGTTCTGGAAAGCTCAATGGGGTAATGTTGCTCACTTTAGTCATGGTTCTAACCATTCTGCTGGTGTCTCAATCCTTGTGCATGGTTTCAAGGGGGATATTTTGGAAGTTGTGCCCTCTAGTGACGGAAGATGGATAACAATAATAGTCAAGCAGGACAATACAGTTTTCATAGTTTGCAATGTATATGGATTTAATTCACACTTTGACAACAAAAACTTATTTAATTCCATTACTGTCAAGCTAAGGGATTTAAAGGGAAAATACGTTAATGCCTTTATAATTCTTTCGGGGGATTTCAATGAATGTCCTGACGAAATAGAGGATAGATACCCACCTAGAGCGGCTCGCTCCTCCCAGGGAAGCGATTTAATCTCTTCTCTGTGCTCAGACCTATCCTTGACTGATGCTTGGCGGTTTTTTAACCCAGACATCCAAGATTTCACCTGGAGTAATAGAAGTCTGACTTTGAAGTCAAGAATTGATTTATTTTTAGTTTCTTCTTCTTCTCTTCAATTTATTAATGAGGTTAAACATGTTTATGCACCCCTTTCGGACCACAAATTAATTATTTTGAAACTAGGCTCCATTGACCCGCAATCGGGCTTGAGAGGTTATTGGAAGTTTAACAATACTCTTTTGAGTGACGACTCCTTTAATGATTCTGTTAAGCTTCTAGCGAAAGAGATCTTCGAGATTGACATTAATAATGGACATAAGAAAACGTGGGAGTACTTCAAGTATAAAATTAGACAATTGGCTATAAAAAGATCTAAGGAAATAAAGAAAGAAAAATATAATTCAGAACATGTCTTGATGAATAAATTAACTCAATTAATGTCAAAAGGAAACATTAACCCTGAAGAAGAAATTGAGATAAAAGCCATCCAAATTCAAATAGACCAAATATATACAGAAATGGCAAAGGGGGCATTTATTAGATCAAGGGCTAAGTGGCTGGAAGAGGGCGAAAAGAACACCAATTATTTTTTTGCTTTAGAAAAAAGGAATGCTAAAAGAAATTCTGTAACTGAACTTTACATTGATGGCACCCTTTCTAAGGATCTTACTCGCATTTCTAAATTTGTCAGCTCGTTTTATGGTAATTTATATCAGTCTAATTTTAACAGAGAAGAAAGTGTAAGTTTTTTTGAAATAATTCAGCACAGTATCCCTATTATTAGTGAAGATTATAAAGCTTCTTGTGACGCTGATCTCTCTTTAAATGAGGTTAAAAATGCTTTGTTTGCTATGAAGAAAGGAAAATCTCCCGGGATAGATGGGCTAGGAGCGGAGTTCTATATTCATTTCTGGGAGCTTATTCAACTCCCTTTAATGCACATGTATAGGGAGTGTATTGATCAAGGGGAAATGACCACAACAATGAAGCAAGGCATTATTTCCTTGATCCCGAAACCTGGTAAAGACCCTCACCTAATTGATAATTGGCGTCCAATCACATTATTAACTATAGATTATAAAATTCTGGCCTCTGTATATGCAAATAGATTAAAATCTGATTTAAATTCAATAATTGTAGAAACTCAAACGGGTTTCATGAAAAACCGCCACATTAGCAATAACATAAGACTCGTTTTAGACTTGCTTGACTATGCTGACAATATTGATTCTGATGCCTTCATTTTGTTTCTTGATTTTTACAAAGCGTTCGACACAATCGAACACCCTTTTTTAATACAAGCCATCAAGGCATTTGGTTTTGGAAGCCCCTTCGTCGACACTGTCAGCATGTTCTACAAAGATATAAACAGTTCTGTTATAATTAATCAAAATACTTCTCCACGATTTCAGATTAATAGGGGGGTCAGGCAGGGGTGCAACATTTCTCCCTTTTTATTTATCTTAGTAACCGAACTACTAGCTATACACTTAGTAAAGGAAGTACATTTTGGAGGAATAAAGATTTTTGGAAAAGAAATAAAGATCTCACAGCTGGCGGACGACACCACCATTTTTTTGAACAACAAGGAGCAGTTGAGCATTGTCTTTGAACTGGTGGAGAAATTCTCTTCTGCGTCTGGTTTAAGGCTTAATCGATCCAAGTGTGAGCTGTTGCCACTTCATTGTTGTAATGACTCCGCTATTGATAACATTCCAGTTAAACAGAATGTAAAATATTTAGGTATACATGTATGTAAAAATATTATAGTCAGACAGAACTTAAATTTTTCGAATAGGATACAGAAAACCAAATCAATATTCAATTGCTGGCTACAAAGAGACTTGTCCGTTTTAGGTAGAGTATTACTCTCCAAGGCAGAAGGCCTTTCTCGCTTTGTTTACCCTTCCTTGTCTCTTTTTGTAAAGGACTCAATTGCTAATCAAGTCAACAAGACTTTTTTAGATTTCATTTGGAAGAACAAGTCTCATAGACTTAAAAAGAATGTTCTCTCTAACCCTAAAGAAAAGGGAGGTCTAGAGATTTTGGATTTTATAGATGTGGTCAACACATTCAAAATTAATTGGTTAAAAGGTGCATTCAAAATCCTGATTCTATTTTTTTCTTTATTCCAAACTTTATTTTTAATAAACTGGGTGGGCTCTCGTTTCTTCTAAAGTGTAATTTTCTACCAAATAAATTACCTATCAAATTGTCCAACTTCCACCAACAGTCCCTCTTGGCCTGGAAATTATCCTTCAATCACAACTTCTCACCACACAAATCTCTCCTTTGGAGCAACAGCGACATTCTTATTAGGAATAAATCAGTATTCTTCCCTAAGTGGTTCGATAGAGGAATTAATCACGTACTCTGCTTATTTGATGATTCTGGCACCATGCTCTCTTATGAACAGTTTATGGTTGTTCATGATTTCCCAATACCTTTTAAAGAGTTTAAATCTATCACTGATGCCATCCCTATCGGAATCAGACAATTAATTAAAAGTCATCTGAGCTATGGAAACAAAGATATCAGACAGCTTTCACTTATGTTGGATGGTGTAGAACTGTCTGATAAAAAATGTAATAATAAGCATATTCGCCGACATTTGCAAAAGAGTAACTCCATTGCTCCAAGGGAGATGTTTTATTGGAATTCCCTAATAAGTGAAATAAATTGGAAAAAAACATGGTTGATTCCTCACAAATACTGTATCTCTAATAAAGCTAAAGAGGTCCACTTTAAACTTTTACATAACATTTACCCTACAAATTGGTTTGTTGCTAAGTTTCTAGATATTGACACATGCTGTAGCTTTTGTAAACAGGACACTGAAACCATTCCTCATTTATTTTTTAATTGTCCAGTTACCAAAAGGTTTTGGGAAGATTTGGGTACTCACTTTCTCCAATCTCAAAATATAACTCACTCATTCTCCCTGAAAGATATTATCTGTTACTTTTGTTTCCCACAAGATGGCACCCTGGAGTTTGTATTAAACTTTATAATCTTATATGCTAAGTTCTTTATACACAAGCAGAAATGTAATAAGTCTTCCTTATGTTTTAAACATTATATTTTGGAACTTAATATGCTTCTTAAATCACACAAGCTTGTAAAGAACAAGAAGAATGGAAAACTTTTGTGTCAATATTATGACCTATTCCCCAATTCCTCTTAATATTCTTATTTTTCCACCTTTATGTAGTATATATGTTTTTATTTTATGTTATTTATTTATTTATTTATTATTATTTTTATTTATTTGTATATTGATGGTTTTGCACGTTTGTACCCAATGTTGCCTTCAATAAAAAAATTTAAAAAAAAAAAAAAAAAGCAATTCAGATGGAGGGCAGGAAGTGAAATAGCTGAGGATCTGCCGTCTGGCAAAATGCCAATGTTTTGTGTAGTTTACGGCTGCTTCAATCGTTCTAATCGAGAAAAGGGAAAGGGTTTTTATAGAGTACCGAAGATTGTCACTCATAAAGGTGAGAAATGTAAAAAGCTCACAGAACAACGCCGTAAAAAGTTGATTTTTAACGTACGTCTGCGGTCGGGAGGAGCAGAGTCTGTTAATGCCCGTGTCTGCAGCGACCACTTCGTCGGAGGTATGTTAGCTAGCCAACGTGTTTTTTGTGTCTGTGTTTATATAGCATTAGGTTGTCATTAAATGCTCATTTACTTAGTAATGCTTATTAAGTTACCGGTAGTCTAATATGGACTTGATTGGGGCTTTTTAGGTTGCCCTAGCGCTTGTCTAATCTTTCGGAGTCTATTGTGCCATTGGAGTAAGAAGGAGGGAGAGGGATAATAATCAGTCAGTCCAGTACCTGAGCCCTCACACATGTAGTGTCCAATACCTGATCCCTGCTTCTTGGCTCTGATGATGATAAGTAAGAGGACATGGAGTAGTAGTACCTGAGCCCCGACACATATCAGTCTGTTAATATGTTTTCAACAAGTGTAATACTTTTATCCACTAGTCCAATTGTACTGGCTATATGTATTATATGTAATGAAATGGATTCTAATCTGTTATTGCACACCATGTTCTTGTTATTATAACAATTGTTGAAAAATCTAATCTTGTAAATAAACCACCATGTATAATTCTGTCTTCTCAATGGCATTTAATGTTTTCATTTAAATTATACAACAGCCAGAACTCACAAAGACCACACTCATAACCAGAGTTTCCGCTAGAAAAAAATGGTGCCGGTCACTTTCGTTTTACGGACATTTTGATGATATGCCGGTCAAATATATCGCCTCTTAATTAGTCAAGTTGAGGAAAACTGGAGGCAGTCTATGTAACTTAAAAAATGACATAATCAGGCCGTATAGAATGCAACATATTATTATTAGCTTAACTTTCAAATAGACGAAAAAAAATATAGGCCTACATGAACGTCCGATTGGCGTCAATCAACGCCAATTGTTTTTTACTGTGGTTTCACACACATTCACTTTTTGAAACATTGAGGCACGGATGTACCTAATACAAATAAATAAAACATATCCAGTTAACTAGCAGATCATTCATTTAGTCCGTTATTAAATAAGAGATCTAGCGCTAAAATCTGTTGTTTTTGAAATCAAGCTGAGCGCTCGTGTCCGCTGCTATCAGTTGCATGGACGACGCGCTGCGCGAGTTGCGCAATCTTCACTAGGACGCGCGTTTCAATCTATCGCCGTTGCGGAGGCTCTCTATTAATTCCGGTGAAATCACAAAATAAAATGCACACAAACGTGTCCCTGCTTGATATAGACTGTAACCATGCACTGATGAACATAGGCTATTCAGTTTTGAAGAGAAAAAAAAACTGCACGAATGCGCGGATTAGAAGCACTGATCTATCTATAATGAGATGTTCCTGATTCACCATCGTCTGGCCTCTGAAAAAAGCTTTTAAAGCTAGTCTGCCTGGGCCTGGCCATATTTGAAACGTCTCACTCAATCGTTCGTTGTTTAGGTCTATATTGCAGCCGTTTTAGGCATGCGCTTTATTTGAAATGCAGCATGCGATGTTGTTTCATAACTTTCAAACGATAGAGCCTGTTCCTTTATAACATAGCAAGAGATCGGTGTATTTTTGCTTTATACATTTTAGGCTTATTCTCAAATTCAGATTGTGTTAGGGGGACGGGATTATTAGGCAATTTTAATCGGACAATTTGACCGGAGAGATTTAATTTTGTCGGACATTTAATTTTTTTACCGGCCAATGTCCGGTAATTACCGGACAACGGAAACCCTGCTCATAACAATAGTCAAAATGTAATCTTGTCTCATACAACCGTATTGATATAACAGCAATATCACACAGCCCACTTTCAAGAGTGCCTGGATCCTTTCATTACATTACACATGTGAGTTTGTAACTTGCTGTCCCAGTATTTCTGGAAGTATGCCGTTTCTAACATCATCCTAAAGTTCAAGATCGGGCAAAATCCTTTCAACAAAAATGTCATTGTGGTTCCACACAACAAAATCACAGTACTCAGCGTCTACAATGTGAAGCTGTCCCTGAACTTGGTAGTAGTAGTCATGAGTCCGGTCCAGCATGACATTATCCCCATCATTGATGAGGCAGAAGCCCTTTTCCCCAGCACACAAGCGCAGATTGGCTTCATCTTGGTGAGAGTGTGGACACTAAAATCTCAGAGAGAAGGACACGTGAACAATAGATTAACAAATATATTTTCTGCCTTTTTGCTCAGTTTAGGACTTGAGACACGACTCAGTCTCGAGATTTAGGGACTTTACTACAACAGAGACTGTAATATTACCTTAATCTTGCAGATGCCAGTTCCGTGACAGTCACAAGCAACAATCCCATCAGGGAGGACCCCATGTATGGCCACTTGGGGTTCAGCCAGAGACCACTGTCCATACAGGAGAAGCCTGCATGCTCCCGACCCATCAGCTTCTCATAGACTCCTCTGGCTTGTGCTTCATGTTTGCATCCATAACTGTACACAGTACACATGCAAAACATGAAAAGGAAATGATTACTTAGTATTGGATGTGTAGAGCCAGTTCAGTGATTTAAATGCCATTTCCCTAACCCCTATACTTAGTTCTACTCCTGCATAACCATAGTCTTATAACCCTATAACTAACGTGCACCAAAGCAATGTGTTACTATACATTTCATTTAATATTCCACCAGTAAGATACATTTACTTAATAGACAAGCTTCTTTTTTATCCAAATTATACCCTCTGTTGTCAGTGTTTCTTTTCTGGACATACACACTGTTTACACGAGGCCTTACCTCTGCCTTACCCTAATTCAAACCCTAAATACCTTGTAGCGGCTGTGGTGAACCTATATGCTTCTGGGTAGCATATGGCCTTGATCAAGCTCTTGGATGGTTGCTGGGGGTTGGTCTTAATAGCTTGTTTCTGCTTGGAAGCAGTTATGCGTCCAGCTCTTTGCCTAAACCAAATCCTGCTTGCACTCTGACTTCGAGTTGCCCTCTCTACAGCCTGGACCTGGGACATGATGAGCTCTTCTAGCTGGAATACCTGGCATAGCTCTCCAAGCTCTTTGGGGGGTAGCTGCAGAGTCTCTGGTGTTCTGTATTCAAGAACAGTTTTAGGAAGCATACTAGATTTGGGGATGAATTCTTTGTAGTAAGGCTCCCTAGCCATCAGTGCTGCACTCCTTGGACAGTTTTTGCTTAAAGTCTCAAAAAAACTAGCATATGTTTCTGACCCTCTCTTCACTCTTGGGCATGAAATTGATTTCCCAACCTGGTTTTCAGTTGTCCTGCCATCAATAGAACGGTCAAGCTTTTTTTTTTGGCTTTAGCAGAGAAGTCGATCAGAGCTACTGGAGCAGCAGGAATCTGAAAATAAGTTAACACAAAGAAGATCATTAAGTCCACATTTCTGTGGTCCATAACCATAACATATCTATATGCAGTATAAATCTGATGTATATCCTATGGCTGTGAGCAAAACAGGTAAGGCTATCATCACAGGATTGAGATGCCAAACTGTGTTTATGTGGGTCTTTGCTGTCTTAGCTTCTCTTTGTCCAACAGGGAAATTGTGACTGACCACATTGTCACAAGCTACACATGTTAAGGCAGAATATAGAATAGAAATAATTTAATAAAACCCCAACATTAGGTATGATGGAATATAATGAAAATCCCCTAAAAGAAGATGAAATGTAGGCTAGATGAAGACAAGCAATCTGCCTGATTAAGTAACCAAAGGGGCACAATATAAACATTAATTTAACATCATAATTTAGCCTACAGTTACAGTGTCCAAAAATACAGTGTCACCTTACCTTTTTACATGTGATGGCATCAGCCACTTGCACTGCTCTGTTGTGCAGGAAGCTGTATCGCTTTCTTCGAAGTGTAAATGTGCTATTTTTGTGTTCTAGTCAAACGGAATTAACTAACTTATGCATTCAATTCAAATGAATAGGGCTAGTGCTATGGTGTAATTGCCCTGAAGTTTATGGCCTTACATTATGCTAGCACCTGCCAAACACAGCGACACATAACTTACACGCTTACTACTCTCTCTCTCTCCGCTCAGTAACGTTACTCTGACAATGACAACCACGAGGAGAAGTTATCGGGAAAAAATCACACTGAAGACATGACCAGTCTACTTGGCGGTGGCTAACACTAGCTACGTTTGCAACAACATTTTCACCGGAGGAAGAGGCAAACGCTTAGAAATAATAAACACCAGGCAAAAATGTTGTTACAAGAGCTAGTAGGCTACCATAAAACCGTGGGATTATAGCTACTGTTTGCAACGTCGGGAGAAAGATTTAATTTCCCCTGTTTCTACAAAATAGCTATAACATTAACAACAGTTAAACAAAAGATCGTTAGATCGTAAAAAAAAATTCATTACCGTGATTTGTCCCAGCCGAATCCATGGTGGTGGTGGTCACGCAAGTCAGGCAAGCACTTCTTCTTTGTTTCATGGCGGGTAACGTACTGTGCTCCAAAACATTGGTGCTGATTGGCCCAAGAGGAGTCCTATGCGCCAATGAACGCTATCTATCGATCTGCGCTCGATTGCTCTTCCTTCATCCTCCAACTACCCGGATGTCTGTCTCAGTAACTTGAAATTGAATTTGAGAACTGAATCTGAATTGTGAGAAGTGAATGTGAAGATATATAGAGAGTTTAATTTTCAGTGAGGATCAAATTTTATTGGACTTCAGTTCCAAACGAATAAATTCAATTTCAAATGATACAATTCAGATTCAGTTTTTGAATAAATTCAATTTTAATTAAACAATACAATTTCAAATTATGTGATTCAAATTCAGTTTTTCAATGCAATTATTCAAGTTTAGCCATTCAAATTCAAATATAAATGGTTCAAATTCAGTTTCTGGTGGCACATATTTCAGCCCATAGTTACAGCTAACATGTGTAAAATGTTAGCTTGCTGTTTATAGCAGGAAACTTGAAAGGAGGAGACATCAAAATGTGTGGACTATAGACCATGGACCAGGGGACACAGCACCCAAATTGGAGAGAAGTAAAGGTTAGTAAAAGTGCCTCTTTTATCTAGTGGTAGTAGAAAATCAGATAGGATTTTAATAATTTTTAGGACTTTTAATAAACTGGTATTACATATTAACATTTGGCATCCTCAGGGCTGGGATAGAGTCAGGAGGCTTGGGGGGCCGGCCACAGAGCAGAGACAGGGTCAGGAGGCCTGGGAGCGGCCACAGAGCTGGGACCGGTTTAGGAGGCCTGAGAGGTGGCCAACATCTTCTTGACCCTGTCCCCGCTTTGTGGCCACCCCCCAGGCCTCGTAAACCAGTCCCTGCCCACAGGGGGTGGGGTGAGGCCATGGGTTGAGGCCATGGAAGGCGGAGCTGTGGGAGGCTTGAGGGGCGAGACCATGGAAGGTGGAGCCGTGGGAGGCTCGACTAGAGCTTGGGCAGAGACTGGGGAACGACCTCCGTGATCGTGAGCATGGGCAGAGACTGGGGAGAAGGTGTCCTTTTCCATCTCTTTTTCTGTACAGCAGGGAGCCTAGTCACAGGAGTGGTGAGGCCACAGTCATTGGCTCTGGGATGGTTGACGCTACAAGCATGGGCGCTGTGTCGTTGGCCGTGGCAAGCTTGGACGAAGGAGCCGTGGAAGGCTTGGGGCGAGGAGCCGAGCCGAATATTCAGGTTTAGGCCCGGTGTTCCCATCATAATCCACTGTTGAGAACCGCAAAGTTCCAGAGCCTTTTCCACATATTCGCAGAGTGTCCCGTGAGGATCAGCCGGAGGCATCAGTTCCTTCAGTGCACTATTCAGACCGGTCCGGATGAAAACCACCAGAGAGTTGTCTGGATAGTGCACAAAATTCACTAGCTCCAAAAACTCACAGACGTGATCTTCAACTGGACTGTCCTCTTGCTTAAGAAACAGAATTCTGACAGCCGCTAGATCCATGTTGGTCAGTTCTTCTGTCACGAATAGCTGCTGAGGTGAGACGGGAGATGCTGGATCTAAATGCAGGCTTTTAATGAAGATGATAATAGTGTAACAAACAAACATGAACTCATAAAGCAACAAACAAGAACTGACAAAGAAATGCAAAACTAGAGGATATATATATACACACACACACACACACTCACTCACTCACAAGGGCTAACAAGGTAATGGAAAATGTTGGGAAACGTAGTCCAGGGAAATCACTTCAAAATAAGAGTCCTAGGAAACACGAGGGAGACTGTGACAGCATGTGAGGTTCCTCTCAACCACAAGTTGAATCAGATTTGATTTTCTTTTGTGAAGCATACTCCTTCTGTGGTCACTGAACACATTCTTCTGTGTTGAAAATGAACTCTCACATGATGCAGTTGATGCTCCAAATGTTAAACCAAGTTTTAGTGTTTGCATCACAGTAGGCATGGCTGATAGAGCATTACTATATCTTTGAAAAATGCCAGCAGATGTCCAGTTGTCATTTTGCAAAAAACACTGTGCCAAACTTACTTCAAACTCACTTCAAACTTACTTTCTGTCAGCTTGTATGAATGTAACACATCATAAGAAAGTGTTTCACCGCTGTTCAAATGCACTTTGAATCGCATCATTTATATGTATAAATGTTTTCCATCTGAAAGGACTAAATATTAAATGAAACAAATGACAATAAAATGCAAAATATTATCTTCAGTAATCAAAATACTTATGAATGTAACTATGTAATACTATGAATGAATGATTTAAATTGTAACTGTAGTGGAATACAATACTTTTTGTATTTTAAATACATAATCCCGTTACATGTATTCCGTTTTCTCCCCAACCCTGATTACAGGACACCACACACAGAGACCAACACCACACAACAGACAAACACATTCACACTCACACCTACGGGGAATTTGGAGTCTCCAATTAATCAAACCTGCATTCTTTGGATCCAGAGGAAACCCACGCAAACATTGGGAGAACATAAAACTCCACACAGAAGGGCCCAGTTGAGCCAGTACTCGAACCCAGGACCATCTGGTAACACTTTAGAATACTGTATCTTACTTAATGCATAACTAATAAGGAATTACTGCAGAACTAATGGGTAATTCTTCATTAACACTTAAGTCACTATGATTAACTACTAAGGAAGATGTGTTAACTAATCAGTATGTAATAGCATTTTATAGTTGTGTTAAGTAACAATTAGCTAATCAATAAGTATTTAATTCAGTCATGCCTCCTGATGAACTACTTTTAATTATCTACTAATTCAGCTTCAGGAGAAATAACTATTGAGTAACTACTAATGAACAGTCAATTAATTACAATACTGTTCCAGGTTGTAAGTAATTCCCTCATAATTATGTGGCAATTCTGTATTCTATAGCTATTGATTAGCTAATTGTTACTTAACACAACTATAAAATGCTATTACATACTGATTAGTTAACACATCTTCCTTAGTAGTTAATAGTAGTGACTTAAGTGTTAATGAAGAATTACCTATTAGTTCTGCAGTAATTCCTTATTAGTTATGCATTAAGTAAGATACAGTATTATAAAGTGTTACCGACCATCTTGCTGTGAGATGTCAGAGCTTCCAACGGAACCACAGTGCCACCTTTTAAATGAGTTGATAAACTTAATGAAATGAAGCAGTTATCTGTGGACTTCTAGCATTGTGCTCTCAGTGATAATAGTAGTACTTCTTTTGCTACAACTGCTTCAGCAATAATGACAATAAAAAGATTCTGATAAAAAATTGTAATGATTACATAGTCCAGTTCACAATACTGAAATTATTTAATTCAATTAAATACCATTTCCTATACATGTAAAGCTGCATCTCTCAACTGATGGTTTCAAAATTTATTTTTCCTATGAACAGATTTTTAATTTAAGTGAACTTGTTAAGTATGAATTCTCTTTCTACCTGCTAACTTACTTTAGTTTTTCATTAACTCAGAATGTTATGTGATTATGTAGTTATTGTAAATGTAAATAAAAAGAACATTTGTGAGCAACATATTAAAAAGCTAATTTGAAATACACAATTATACATAGTAAAAAATAAACAGTAAGAGAGGAGTGTATTGGATCTTTATAAGATAAGCTCTTTATTATCATTATATAACTACATCAAGATTTTTGTACTTCCACAAAGATTTTTGCAGTTAATTAAAATAGACCAGAAGATAAAAATGAAATATAAAGATGGACATACATTATGAATAAAACAATAAATGATACATTTGTTGACTGCCCCAAAATCATTATTGATTTACCTATAGATTTGATCATTTTAACTTGTCATTTATTTATTATTTATTTATTTTTGTTTAATTGACCTTAATATCAAAAACATTAGGAAAGTCTGATATGAGAAAACAGATTAAAGTATCAGATACATTCACTCATACTTCATTTATATATTCACTTCAGAACATGCATGTTTAGAGTATAGGATATATGATTGGATAGTATAGGAGATGTCTGAAGAAGTAATGGCTTATTTTTTTATTTGGCTCTTCTGTTTGCTGGAGACATCTAAACGAAGTAGAATCCCAGAGCATCAATTTCAGCTCCACTTCTCCCTACCATGCCGTAACATTTCCCTGAATTCACATCAATCTTCTGAGGATTACCCAGGGAATCACACAAGGCAGAGAAAGTTGTGGTTCCGTTCATCTTCACAACAATCAGTTCAATACCCCCAAGTCGGTCGTTATTGCCATTTGGCCACAGTACTGCATCAAGGATTTTATCATTCTCATCAAATAGAAATTCTTTAACGTTCCTTTTTTGTACTGTGCCAAATGTCTTTTCCTGGCCATCTGAGAGAGTCACCGCAATTGAGCATATCTGGGGAAGAAGAATAATCTTTATTTGGTTTCAGTTTATTTCAGGAATATTAAATGTATCAGCCTCTAACAATTTATTACAACTATATTTGTTAGTGGAAAACATTATGTTGCTTTATTTATGTCCTCCTTAGTAGCTTACATTTCAAGACAAAATTAGCAATTGCAAACAGCAATTATGGGGCCAAGCACAGCAGCAGATGGGTATAACTGCATTCCATAGGACGAACAGGATGTAAAGAGTCATGAAATTAGGCCAAATTAATCTAAATTTATAAACATATTAAACAGGTTTCTTTTTTAAATAGCAGCTTTGTCAGATATAATGACCAGTAGATGTCACTGATCAGTAGATGGCTATCCCATTTGAAAAATTGTTCCAGTGCACTGAAATGTTCACTCCCTAAAAAGTCCCAGAACGCACTGTAAAAACCAGGGAGCAACGTTGCTCACTATGTTTCCTTACCGGAAACGTTGTCATGTCTTCTGAAGTCTTTTTGTTTGAAGACAAGCACACGTGTAAATTCTGAAGTCAAAGCCATTTTTTCTCTTTAAAGGAGATGTTGTTTGTAATATAGTTCACCCATAATGGGCATGAATGGGAAACAATCATTTAAATATTTTAGCTTTTATAAATGTATAAAATACATGCCTTTGTATTTACTTTTCTTTATTTATGTCATTTATCTTTCATAATTACTCTGTATGTTTTAATATCTACCAAACAAATTACAACAGTGTAATTTATACAGCAATTCTATTGATTAATACCAACTGCGTTTAACCATGCAACCTTGTAATTGTGTCACAGTTGATGAAGTAACAAACATCCCAATATTCAGTGGATCAACATCCTTGCCAGTGTCAATTCAAGTTCACGACTGGTTCATGACGTAAGGAGCTAGATGACTTTTCGGGAGAATGGTGATGAACACCAAAATTCCAATAAGAGTTATTGGTGTTATCCTGTCTGTTCCCAGACTTCAAAAGTAACAATTGGACATGGTGCTGATGACATTTACTAAGTTTTGTCCTAAAGCATTGTTAAAAATATTTTAAGAACCATGTCGAAAAAGCTGACAGTCAATATGGCTGGCTCAAGAACACTGGCCATCACTGAACTCATTTCATGCAAGTAAGTGGAGATGTCCCCAAACTTCACCAAGTTTTGTTTCAATACGTTAAAAAGTAGGTTTTTCAAAATCTAGTTCAGATCCTCCCCAGACAATGTGCAAAAATGTACAACTTTTTAGGATAGGGTTCTATGGGCTGCCATAGACTGCAATGGGCCATGCATAAATTTGTGGAATATATCTGGTTGGGCTACATAGATTTGCCGTAATGGCACTACTTGTAGGTAAATTTTTCTTTAAGACAGTTGGTTAAAAGGCATATTTGCTTATAACTTTTAATAAATAGGTGGTGCTGGCTTGCACATTAAAACTTTGCACATACCCCAAGGTTAATATGGCAATGACAATTAGAGTATCTGGATATTCTTTAGCTGGATTGCTTTTACACCTTGCAGTCAAATGTCTCCACTGTGATCGGAGAGAGATCCAATCACATTTACTCATGCAAAATAGAAAACACTACATGCACATTACATCAGAGGCTGCATTGAATTAAAATGATCTGTCTTTTAGCCAATTCTAAAAAATGTTATGGACGATCCAAATACTTTCCATCACTTCGACAGTTCAGGATTCCCTTATCAAAAGCTGCACTTAATGCTGCACTTGATTCAGCACTTTGGGAACGTCTTTTAGGAGTGACCAGCTGTCACTTGTCATCAGACCACACTGTGATGTGTTGTGCTTCTCAAGACACACCAGTTTTGTTTTGTTTGTTTGGGGGAAGAGCACGCTGCTCTTGCAATGGAGCGAGGCGGGTGTGAGCATTGTGAGCTTCTCACAGTTAAAATGCTGCGCGCTCGCCTCAGTTATTTCCAAGAGCCAGCCCCCACCATTTCGTTGTGGGGCTCACGAATGGATCTGGCTGAGGAGCGAGAGACGGATCCGTCCCTATCACTCGCGCTCTCTACAGATCCAGCTGGTCCCTCGCGTGATCTTCAGTTCATGAGAGGGACGATGAATCTCTTGGGACCGAGTATTCTGAGTTGCCTATCTCTGAACATTCCAGACTACATTTAACTGTCCGCGTGAACAAGAGACCCCCAACAATCAAAATTAGAGGATAGATTTCTGTCTGGTGGCCGGGGAGAGTGAACTCAAAGTCAGTCTCTCCCCTTTTTTGATGACCTCCATGATGAGTTGACTCGTTCATGGAAGACACCTTATACTTCCCTTGTCTTTGTGCCCTCAACATCGACATATTCGATTATTGTGGGTGCTAAGGCTTGGGTATAAGAGACGCTTGCGGACCATCTCTCCCCACAAAGCCGTGTAGGACCACTTCAATGCTTGTGGGGAAGGCTTATCAAGCTGCAGGTCAGGCTGGTGCCACTCTACACACCATGGCAGTGTTACACAAACGTACCAGGCTGATCTATTTAAGGACCTGAGTGCAGGGAGCACTATCGATGAGGAAGCATTTTCAGAACTTCGTCGAGCCACAGATTTATCTCTGTGCGACAAAGCAGACGACCCGCGCTATTGGCCATTCAATGGCTGCTTTGGTCAGCAAGGAGAGGCATCTGTGGCTAAATCTTTTGGGTATTAAGGATAAGGACAGAGTGTTCCTTCTTGATGCTCCAATTTTACCTTCTGGCCTGTTCAGTGATTCTATGAATACAGTCATTACCATGTTTCGGGGGGTAAAAAGAAACAAGGAAGTATTGGTGCAATTCCTTCCTTGCCGTTCTCAGAGGGAGGGGCTGTTGGCCACCCAGCTTCCCCTGGTCCTTCTAGAAGGGAAGTCCAAAAGCAGAGTGTGGCGAGTCGCGCTCTCCCTCGCAAAGAGTGGGGATCGGCTCGCCACCCTCATCAGCCTCCAAAGCAAGACCTCAGGACTTTTATTTCTAAAACGAGAAAGTCCTGATGGTCTTGCGCCCAGCCTTGTGGAGGTAGCCCCCCCTTCGGGATGGCATGCAAAACATTTACCGGCACCTTCCCGACACCCCCACGGAACCTCTCTATTCCCGCCACCTTCAATGTTTCGGGAGCTAGAGTTTTCCAGCTAAATGTTGGGTGTTCGATCGCATAGAAAATCTCGGCTCGGTTCTCTGAAATGGGTACCAATATTTATACTTCCTGTTGAGGGAATGTCGGATGTTCCGCATCCTGGGTGACAACAGGAAGTATAAAAATTGGCACCCATTTCAGAGAAACGAGCCGAGTTTTTCTATGCAAACAAATCTAGCTAAGATTTTACAAGCAGAAGTAGACTTCTTCGCCTCCTAACAGAAAGCGCAATGTCCCCTCTACTTCTCAAAATGCAGGCCCAAAATGCGCCTGTATGTATTCCCTCCAGTTTATCTGCTCCTGGGAGTTCTAGCCAGAGTTTGCCAACAAGGATCTTGCCTCCTGTTGATGGCGCCGCGTTGGTCGAACAGAATATGGTTCTCGGAGATAACAGCTCTCCTTGATGGTCCGCCTTGGGTGATACTGGTAAGGAGGGACCTTCTGTCTCAAGCGCAGGGGACAACAATTCATCCCCGGCCTGAGTTGTGGAACATTCATCTTTGGCCCTGAAGGCTACCAACTGAGGTACACTGGGTTTTCACCTGTAGTTATTGAGACCATTCTGAGTGCTAGGGCTCCTTCTACTAGAAGAACTTATGCCAATAAATGTGGTGTCTTTGAAAGGTGGTGTACTGCACGTAATGCAGATCCATTTAACTGACAGATTGCTTCAGTTCTGCACATTCTGCAGTAAAAATTATCAGCTGACGCATGCCCCGCCACTCTCAGGGTTTATATGGCCACTCTATCGGCTTGCCACGCCTTGATTGAAGGAGTGCCACTAGGGAAACATCCTTTGCTCACTCGCTTTGGTCATGGAGCTAGGCGACGGAGACCTCCCATTAGGACCAGGATCCCTTCATGGGACTTAGCTATAATCCTTGAGGGTCTGGTTGAGACCCCCTTTGAACCTCTAGAGTCGGTGTCTGACTCTAAAGATGGTTTTTCTTATGGGTATTACTTCTTTTAAATGAATTGGGGATTTTCAGGCTCTATCCTTCTTGCCATCCTGCTTAGACTTTGCCCCAGGGATGCCGAAAGCAATATTGCATCCTCATCCTGACTACCTGCCTAAGGTTCCTTTTTCGACCATACATCCAGTCACTCTTGAAGCCTTCTGTCCTCTGCCATTTATAACGCCAGATCAGGAGAAATTTCATAGACTGAGTCCAGTCCGTGCTCTTCAGGCCTACGTCCACCGCACTAGCCAGTAAGTCAGGGCAACTTTCATCTGCCATGGGGGCCATAACAAAACAGACAATATCACATTGGGTGAGGAATGCTATTGCCCTGGCCTATGAGGCACACCGGCAATCTTCGCCAGCAGGCATCAGGGCTCATTTAACCAGAGGGGTTGCTTCTTCTAAAGCTTTGGTTGGGGGTGTCCCTCTACAGCATGTTTGTAATGCGGCAGGCTGGTCCTCTCTGCACACATTCATAATATTTTATAGTTTGGATGTTCATGTAACTCCAGGCTCTTACAGTATGTCCTTGAGTCAACATCACAAGCTCATGTCTGAGACCTCTCGTGCTCTTGTGAGCACACACAACACAACTGTAAGGGGTCCAGACACACACAGTGCGGCGGCACTGTGTGTGTCTGGAAAGATTGTTCCCAAAGCTCTGAATCACGAGCAGAATTAAGTGCAGCTTTTGATAAGGGAACGTCTTGGGTTACTTTGCTGTAACTCTTGTTCCCTGAAAAAGCGGAACGAGATGCTGCGCTTCATTGCCGCACTGAGGATGTCCCAGGACTGCTCTTCAGACAAATATCTGACGATGCACCTGTGGCGTATCTATTTATAGCCATGGAACTGGTGCATTCTGATGATGTCACCAACAGAGGCTATAAATTCTAGTCAATTTCATTGACGTGTCGCAAACATATTCACAGCTGGTCACTCCTAAAAGACGTTCCCAAAGCGCTGAATCAAGTGCAGCATCTCATTCCGCTTTTTCAGGGAACAAGGGTTACAGCAAAGTAACCCGAGATGTTTTTCCTACATTACATTTTTTTTTGCGGCCACCAAAACAAAAGTTCAGACCACCGAAACAAATGTAATGATATTCATTATGAGTTTGGCAACTTATAAAAACTTAATATGCTTCTAATGCAGAATTAAAGCCTGGTTTCATGTGAGTGTTGCGCAAGCCACAGTAATTAGATTACTTACCAGGAGAGTGACGCAAGTGGGAATTTAAGGAGAAAGACGAGATATTCCAAGTGAATTCCAATGGAATAATTACTGTTCATTAAATTGGGTGACAGAATCGCAAAATGCCAGTGTCTGTTGTTTTCTTCACATTGCGATGGCAGAATGAAAAAAATAAGGCAACAATGACTGTAGCGCAATCTCATCATTTTATAATTAATCACTTATGTATTTGTATCTGGATAACAATAATGCATTTGCATTTACACCTTCTTTGAATGTGGTTTCATCTTGAGTGCATTTACTCCTTGCATTTAATGTGATCAAGTGCTGTCTGATATCTATTCGATCACTGAAAATGCATATTAAAGCAGCGTGTAAATGAGGCCATAGTTAAAGTATTAAAATTATCTAGAATATCTGTAGAATATGCAGTATAAAGCTTAAGTTGACATCATGACAAGACGTTTGGTCATGAGACATGCAAGAGAGGTTTGAAGTAATTATGTAGACATCATATTAGATTTTTGCGCTGTTTGTAAACGTTATTACTGAATTAATTTAATAATGTAAATAATGGTCTGTTTATCATAGAAAGTGATCGTATGCCTTCAGAAGACTTACATATCATGCACAAGTCGCATGGACAACTTCTATAAAATTTTGGGGTACTTTTATTAAGCGCTGCAGTTCTTCTGCCATTGTATTGAATTCAGCCAATGGAAAACATTTTAAATTATTGCTTTTTTCCACCTAGGAAAGAAAGTCATATAGGTTTGAAACAACATTAAAATGAGTATCTACTGACATAATTTTCATTTTGGGTTGAACTATTCCTTCAACAGATAGATAAACTGTGACAGACCAATAATTAATAAATCTAATGATGTAACTGAAATAAAATGTAATGAAGCAGTTGGCGATGATATGTTTGAGAAAAGAGAAGGGAACAAAAAAATCTTCACATACTGTGTTTGGGCTGAGAGAAACCCTGATCTTCCTTAAGGTCATGCCAATGGGAGAGGTTAAGATGGAGAAAGCACCACCTCCTTGCCCACCCACAATCACATGTGTAGCTGAGGAAGAAATTAGGAGGGAAAACAATGAAGACATTTTGGAAAAAGCTAAAGATATATAAAAAAGTGTGCAAATCATACTCACTGTTCATAATACACACACTGTCGCTGGCTTCACTTACTCCCACTTTACTCACTACCATGTAGCGAAACAAATGAGGCTTTCCAAGTTCCAGTCCCTTTAGAATACAGATTTCATCAAGTGTGTCTTCAATACGCCATATTTCCTCACCATCAGCTTTGTACTCAACTTTGTAATGCATTGTGTCTGCAGTTGGGGACTTCTGCAGTTTGAGGGTCACTTTGTCCAAGATGTTCACTACTATTGGTGGGGGTGGTTTGGACACAGGCTGGAACTGTTTGTCTATCAGTTTCCCATTTTCATACAGGTAGATGGTGGTGCCTGGATGTGAGGAATCAGAGATGGCAGAAACAATGAAGCAGATTCTCTTGTCACCTTTATTTGCCTCTGAAAACCCTTTGAAGTGAGAGTAGTTCTCTCTCATCTTTGTGATGATCTCAGGATTGTTGAACCACTTTCCTTCAGCTGCATAAGAAGATAGAGTAGATTTTTCCTCTAAGTTTTTAAAATCTTCAGATTTCAAGAAATCATTCAGAGTTGAAAGATATGGCTCTTTGTACTTCAGAGATGTGAAGGTCCAGCACACCACTACATCAATATCAGGATCAAGGAGGATAGTGGTGACACCATCTGTGTCTTCAGTTTTGATCCCATTCAGCGATTTTGTGCAAGGAGTCAAGTGGTGACTTTGCATCATCTAACCACTGGTTTAGCATGCTAGCATTAAAAGGGGAGCTGTTGTGGATATTCAGAATGTCTTCCAATGACTGCTGCTCCATCTCACCTCCTCGAATAGCAGGCAGGACCCTGCGCAGTGATCTCTGGAGGACCAGCTTGTATTTGCTAAATGAAATCTGATATGAGAGCAGTCTCTCATTGATGTCACTGAAAACATTTACCAATGTATTTCTAAACAGGTGGTTGAATCTTCTCTCTACCTCTACTAGCTCCTCTATTATTTCTTCAGTGTTGGAAATCAGACTTGTGCTAATTTCTCTGACCAACTGAGCTGCTTTTGTATCCAGTAGATGAAGAGGATAAAGCCAGACTTTTACTGGAACCACATTCTGTGGATTGTCCTTTAGCAGAGTGGGGAGCTGCTTGTACACCTGCAATGCCTCCATGTACGTGGTGGGGTTCTGCTGAAGTTGGTAGTCACCATAAAATGTGCAGCTGATATTCTCAGCTATCTTTTTATCATCCTCTCCCAATTTTACAGCTCCTTGTCCCTCAATGGAAAATGAAGGTATCTTCTTGACCATGACGTTCAGATTTCCCTCAATCTCTTGTTTGTTCTCATCTTTTGAAAATGTCAGATCAAACACCATAACAGCCTGAGCTCCGTACAGTACAGCTGTGACCACATGAGTTGCAGTTTTCTGCTCAAACACCTGAGGGTAGGTGATCTTGCCCAGGTGGGTCATAGTGAGCTGATCGAATCCTGAGGTTTCACTGAAATGCATTATTACTCTTGACTGCTGGTTTGAGGATTTGGTATCACGCAGGTACTTGGCAGATCCTCCCACCTCCACCAGCCCCCGCAAGAAGCTGGCCTTCAGAGAAGCACTTACATTCAGGAGACTGGACTTATCAGAGAGAGAGTCAGAGCTACTAAACTTCAAATCAGTTTGGAGCTGCGCATGAGTGTCCAAATCTTCATACAATGATTTTTTATCCCACAGAGTAACACCTGAAATGAGAAGTGCCTTTAAATCATGATAGTGTAAATGGTCTGCACTCATTTTTAACTTTAGAGGTTACCAAAGCGCTTTACACTGTGACTCATTCACCCATTCACACACACATTCACACACACTCTCATACACACACTCATACACCAATGACGGCAGAGCTGCCATGCAAGGTGCTAGCCTGCCATTGGGAGCAACTTGGGGTTCAGTGTCTTGCCCAAGGACACTTCGGCATGTGGAATCGTGTGGGCCGGGAATCGAACCATCAACCCTGCGATTAGGGTAGTTGAGCACAACAACTAATTTATTTCCACACCTTTGGGTCATAGGATATGTAGATATTTTCAGTCTTCAGTGCTAAAAACAGCTCATCAGAGTCTAATGTGTTTAAGCTTTAAAAAAAAAGAAAGAAAAAAAAAAGAAAAAGAAAATATATGACCCTAGGATATGTTTTGGACATCATGGTTTTGAATAAGCCATAGTATCCGTGATATGACATACCTCTGTATCAATTGCATTATTTGCATCAATTTATTAAATATTGTAAATATGTGATCGAATATGTTCCACCTCAATGGTGATGGATCATATCCCCTCTGTAATGGATATGGACTGTGGTCCACACTAATGAATGCTTTTGAACTCACTGCAGTATTTCAAATAGAGGGCGCCAGTGATCTGACAACAGATTCAGTTTCACCCAGAATGAGAGTTATGATGTGGACGTAATTAAACTGTTTCTCAGAGTGACCAAAAATAAGAGGGGGTCAACCTCAAACAATCAGTTGAAAATACTAAGAACCTGTGGGGTGCTTTAAAAACAAAGAAGTGTATCGTTTAAAGAGAATAGTGTGAAAACCTAATATTCAATTGAATAATGATGGCTGTGAAAAAGCTAATGGGTTGTGTTTTCTTTGGGGACTGTATTTATTTTTATTTTTGATTGTCAGTGAAGTTCATGTTGCATCTCTGAATTTAAATGGTGTAATAGACATACAAAAAAAAGGGCAAAGTTGTATAAAAAGTAAATAGGCTACTTCTGTTTTAATAACACCTTACATAGTGGAGGAGTTGCTATTTTATTTAGTTGGAGTTTCAGTCCATGTTCTTATGATTTCGAGGAAATTTTAAAAGGTAGACATTTAAAAGTAAGAGCACTTTTTGGAAATCCTATTTTTGTTTTTATTTGTGTGTACATTTCAACCTCAGGTGTATAAATACCCTTAGATACCCTTTGCAGCAAAGAATTCTTGTTCCTGGGAGGGGATTTTAATTGCACAGAACAAAACATGGACAGAAATTACATTGTGCCTTGTAGAGATAAAAGATCTATGAAAACCTTGGAGACAGATATAGTAAAACTTCTACAGCTAGTTTAGTCAAATGGAGATCAGGGCTATTTGGAAGCTCTATAAATTAAATACATAAATTAGAAGGGGTTAAAATGCAGGGAACTCTGTTACTGACATCAATCAGTGTGTAGATCAAATGAATGCCCCAACCAAATATTTTTTTTTTAATCTGGAGAAAAAGTCTGGTCAGAGAATGTTTATTCAAGCCTTGCTTTCTTAAGATGGAGAACTAATGTTAGACCCACCGACATTCAAATTAGGGCAGTTTGTTTTGTTGAGTTCAGGGCAGGGAATACAAATTGTTCAATGAATGAAAACCAAAAATGGAAACAAATGTTTTTTTTTGTTTTTTGCAGAACGTAACCAAAAACAGGAACAAAGTGATTTTCAATTGTTCCAGAGTAAAAATGTATTTTAAAATACTGGTAACTGGTTATAACCGGTTAATTTCTTTCTAAATATTTTTTTCATGAAACTGAATGCCAAAGGGTTTTTCAGACCTTTTTGGAACTACACCACTTCATGTTGCCCGAAAAAATTAAACATGTTCTTTGATCCTGTAGGAAACTGTTGCAACACATTTCTATGCCTAATCACCCATTGTGGATGAAGCATTCTGTGAATGAAGAACTTTTTAACAATTATGTATAATTACTAGATTTACTGTACATGTATGGCTAATCCAGAAACAAGGAAAACATTATTAGAGGTACAAGTATTCACTGAATTATTGTTAGATATGATGCATTAATACAGATTTGATACTGTCAGGTTTTGGCTCAGAAGCAGACCTATAATTAAAAATGTACTTTCCTGTTACTTACTGATTACTGAAAAGTTTTTGCTCAAAACAAACCAAAATGTAAAACGTTTTGCTTTTAGTCCCTGGTTCAGGGAACAGTAATGACAGTGCCTTTTTTGAAGACCTAAACCATTAGTCAGAGGAGACCAGTGCAAAACTCGGAGCATGGGAGAACTGAATAAGGACCCCAAATAATATTGGGTACCACAGAGGGGGGCGGTGGAAGAGGAAGTTTGTTTGTACAGTTTGTACAGAAACTTCTAATGGGAACTACTGTCCCAAAGAAACACAAAATCACAGGACTTAATGACTACAGACCCATGTGGAACGCTCTCACTCTGAGAGAGGGAAAACACAGGAAAACTTCCTCAGGTAACAGGGTTTTTAATATTCCTTTTACACAGTACACATTAATGTCTTTCGTGGGAACACTGGGTTCCCTTGTCATTCTCTCTCTCGCCCTCGAGGCTCTGTCGCTGCTGCTTTATATGCCGCTCTCCCCATGCTTATTGAAATTAGACACAGGTGTTAGACATAATTTAGCTCAGGTGTAAGCGCCCTTACCGCTTTTCTCTCCCGGACGGACGCTTGACCACGCCCCCGTACAATCAGCACTGTACAATCAGCACTGGTGCCCCCAGTGATGTGTGCTCGCTCCACTACTCTTCTCCCTCTACACAAATGATTGCATTGCCAAGGACCCCTCTGTCAAGCTCTGGAAGTTTGCAAATGACAATGAGTCTGCATACAGAAGGGAGGTTGAACGGCTGGCTCACTGTTGCAATCAATACAACCTGGAGTTTAACACTCTTAAAACAGTGGAGACAATTGTGGACTTAAGGAGGAACACTCCATCACTGAGCCCTCTCACCATTCTAAACAGCACTGTGGCAGCAGTGGAGTCATTCAGGTTCCTGGGCACCACCATCTCACAGGTCCTGTATTGGGAGACTCGCATTGACTCCACTGTGAAAAAGGCCCAGCAGAGGTTTTTCTTCCTTCGCCAGTTGAGGAAGTTCAACCTGCCACAGGCGCTGCTGATACAGTTCTACCCAGCAGTCATTGAGTCTGTCCTCTGCACAAATACTGTCTGGTTTGGTTCAGCTACAAAATCGGATATTAGAAGACTGCAAAGGACAGTTCGGACAGCTGAGAGGATTATTGGTTGCCTCCTGCCCCCACTTCAAGAACTGTACAATTCCAGAGTGATGAAAAAGACTCTCACTCTGGATCCCACTCACCCAGCCCACAATCTTTTTGAACTGTTGCCTTTTGACTGACGCTTCAGAATTCTGAGCACCAGAACCGTCAGGTATAAGAACAGTTTTTCCCTCAGGCTATCCATCTCATGAACAGGTAAAATTGCCCCTTTGAGCAAAAATATGTACAATTTACATTTTTGTCTTTTTAGATTTATTCATATATATACTTGTATGTTTATGACGCAACACACCTGAGAGATGCCACACAAGCATGTCTGATGCTTGTTGGAATTGGCGGGCCCTTAAACAAGCCCTCATAATAAATCTCCAACTGATTGACAAATTCACTTGTGAAATGGATTGCTGTGAACTGTATGCCAATGATTGGCTTAAGTTCAATAATATGGTAGTAAACAATACATTGTATTCTAAAGCTGTTTATTTTATTGTCTTATCAATGATTAACTCTTCTGCTACAAGAATGTAATGCATTTTAATTATCTGAATATATATATATATATATATATATATATATATATATATATATATATATATCATTTTTAGTATTTAAAGATAACTATGTATAATTATTTATAAAACTGATTCTGATTCTGATGTTGACTAGAGATCTGTTGCATGCTCAATTCTATGTAATTTTTCTGGAAAGTTTTTTTTACGGTAATCTTTTTAAAGTATGGAATCTTAAATAAAAAAAAGGTGAGGATGCGGACTCTCTTCACTTGCTACTAAAAGAGCCCTTGATTCATGGGGCATGCTTGGATTTAGTTTGAACAGCTGTGATTTTCCTGGACATAGTTTGCTTTGTAAAGCCAAGGTCACTACTTTGGGAATTTTATTGCACCTTGCTGAGACAGGCTTTGAGGATGCTGAAAAGTAGCCTTGCATCTCAGTGTTTTCCATCAGATCAGTTGCTCAGCTGCTCATGAGGTGGCAATCTGCTGATAAAACTGAAGACTTAAAATTTGTAAAAGACTACTACACGGTCCATGGGGTAAGTGGTCCTGATACTAAGGAACCTTTTCCTAGTTTAGTTCTGTCACCCACCCTGGATGGGTATTCAAGTTTTTCGTTAGAAACTGGAATGTCAATGTGATTTTATTTTTTTTCAGTTTTGGGTAAAACTCTGTACAAAGCCTGTGTTTTGTTTTTTAACCAAACGTTTTAGATAAGAGAACTGACACAGCATGGAGAGTTTTATACAAGCCACCATTGACCAGGCGACTTATGCCGAGTTTACACTACACGATTTTAAGCATGATTTTCGCTCGCCGACAGTTTTTTGGTGATCGCCTACAAAAGCCCAAAATCGTAGGCAAATCAATACTCGATCCTGTGAGCGACTTATATGAATTATCAAAGATTCGATCTGAGAGAATCGCTGTCGCGTCACCGATGTCAGTGAGATTTTTAGAATGTTAAATATCTGGACCAGTCGGCGATTCCAAATCACGTACTGTGAAATATGTTTTGACTGAATACATCTGCAGTGTTGACCTACAGGCCAATGAGAGAGCAAAAAACGGGGCACAGGAAGTTTCAGTGTGAGTCCTGATGTACCTGCAACAGGCTGCGGTATCGAGAAAGTCACATTGGACCAAAGCAATGGAGGAAATATTAGTGGAACATTGGCCGGAGCACCAGACTTGATGTTTCATCTGAACTGTACCACAACCGAGTGGAGAAAGAGAAGACATGAACAGAAATTGCCAATTCTCTTGGACAGTCAGGTAAGCACATAGATAGATTTTTCAGTAGGATAAAATATATAAATATGTGATGCCTTGAGGTGATTAAAAACATACACATCATATTCTGAAACGCATAACATATGATCATGCATTTGTTTTCGTATCTCGTATCACTTCTCGCATGTACTCTGTTGGGAAACGTAATTTGGTGTCCAGGCAGAGCTATCGGGGATTCGTCAACAGTGAAAGGTTTTGTAATATGTTCACCCCTGTCGCCGATTTCTTGTGTAATTTGAAAACGCTACAACTTATATGACAAGACAGACAGTTGTGTAATATGAATAGTACTACGATCCGATGTGTAGGAGGCATTACAGTGTAGAGTTCTCCACTGTGCTGTTGCTGTAAATCCTGAGATTGGTTCTGAATGTCCTTTTTTTTTTTTTTTTTTTTTTTTAAGAGCATCTGTGTTTAACGGTTTCATGCATCGTTTTAGATTTGAACCCATGTTTATGATTTTAAAGTGTCTGTTCAGTTGTTTTGATGAAAATGTTTCTATGGAGATTTTATACTTCTATAGAGTTTCAGATATGTTCAGAAAAGGCATTATGAGTGCCAGCTGTTGAATTGTATCTTGGGCCAAGCAAAACTGTATATTTATACAAGCAGGAAAACAAGATGGAGCAGAAACTTGGTCAGAATGCCACTGTGTTATTCTAAACATGGTAAAAACAAGAGTGCTGCTTGATTTTCATTTTTACAAATCTATGCAAGATCTGTTTACCTTTGAAATGAAATGGTGTAGTAATTGTAATAAAGAGCTTTTTCAAATTAAATCTCTCTCTCTCTGTGTGTGTATGCTGGGAGTGTTTTGGTGCATGTGAGGATGCTCATGGGGAGAATGTAATTGATTTGGGTCACTTATTGTTTAATCTGGGAAACTGGGAAGTGTAAGTATTGCAAGGTTGGTAAAAGTTTATATAGTGAGTTCTTGGTCATTTGCGGATGAGATGAATTGAAATGCCATTCCTCCCGGAGAGAGGGGTATCAACTCTCTTGCTCCGTCATGGTGTCCGGTGTGTGACTGTTGAGGAACAGCTGTTGCGGTCAGTGAACAAATTGGATATGACAACATCTCTTCGGCCTCCAGAATGAACCAAGGCTGTGGTGTTTTTTTTAATGATGAAAGTCTGTGTAATGGTTTAATTAGCAGCAGAATTTGTGTGTGAAAGTGGAGTTTATCTTGCTATCTCACCACTTGTTAATCCACCTACCAAAGTTACTATTTCAAATGTGACACCGTTCATTCCTAACCATTAAACTGAGTGAGCACTCTTGAGTTTTGGAAAGTTTTCAAGTGTGCTTTTAACAATTCAACAAGAATACTCTTTAAAACATGTGAGGTCTTTTAGGAGACAGGTACTTATTTGTTTTAAAGAATCCGAAATGGATGTGTCTTTTTGTGTTTTACATTAAGGATCTATGCTAGTATAAAAGTATGGGTGCTTTGAATGTAGGGATATTGGTCATAAACATCAAGTATGCCCACACATAGAAACAGTTTAGGTAATGTTGGGCAAAATTTGATTGCTAATATTGAAGTTATCATTGAGTCAAACACAAAAGAGATGCATCCACAAGTGGTAGATGAAAAGGATGCATATGGATCTTTGTGGCATGGGGGGTGTGGTCATGTGTCAGTCTGCAGGAGAGAGCGAGCGGTTAAGCTCGTCACTTGTTTCTCATTATAGTGATGGCAGAGGGAGACCTGAAAAGGCTCGCCAAAAGGCCGGCCCCGATACGCTGGGCCCCCGGGAGCAAGAGATAGAATTTTGCACTCTCAAGCCCCTGGCTCCCGGACCCCGGCACCCACTCCCTCGGGGCCGAGCTCGCTGGAAAGGGCCTTTCGAGACGCTACCGAGGACCCCTGGCTCGCCTCTCTAGCCCGCAGGGAACCAGAGATAGGGGCCCCTGAGAACTGCCCCTTCTGCACAACAGCTACGAGCAGAGAGAGTGCTTCATTTATTTTTAATAAATGAAAGCACAAATGTAGACTGATGAAAATCTTGAAACAGAAACGAGTAAAGATAGTGAAGAGGTGGACTAAATTAAATACTAGTTAAGAGGGAGTTAATGTGGAATTAATGTGATCGTCAAAATGTTCTGAGGAAAGTAATGAAGAAATGAGAGCTGACAAGTTTTCCGATATTTCAGAAATTATGGTTATGGAGGACTTATATAAGTAGCATGAGATAAATGCTTTTTGGACACAACCTTTGGTGTAAGTGAGTGAGTTTTTTCCCAGATGTGGGAAAGTTCATTGTTTCGGTTAAGGTGTTACAGTGCACAGCGAGTTTTGAGGCTTTGAGCAAACAGAAAAATTTCCAGCTAAAGAAATTCGTTCTGAAGTTACAGAAGAGCAAAACACCAGTTGCTCATCAAAAGCAATTTTATTTATTGAGGGGTGACACCTACATTATGCTGTCTTCTTGATCGTTCTTTATCTATTCTATATTTCAATCTTTTCTTTGAGAGCTTGAGAATCGGCTCTTTAAATATGTTTGGAGGTAGAGAAAAAAGCTAATTAGCAGTGGCATCATAGCTTTTAAACATAAACTGGATTAATGTTGTGTTACTTCAAGAGACTCGTGCAAATAATGAAAATGAAATTGAATGGGACGTGTGGTGGGGAGGACAATTTATCTTAAGCCACAAAACAAGCACTAGAGCAGCAGTAGCTATTTTATTTGCAAAAAGTATAAGTAAGTTATAATCCACTTCACGTCGGGTGGTTCTTCGCTGTGAATTTAAAAGCACAATCCAGAAATAAAAATATCTACAGAACGTAGAGCGTTTGGCACTCCAGAGAAAGTTTAAAATTTTTATTTATGGTCATTTTTATATTAAAACGGAAAAAAACGAGATGTAGACAGACAGGCTGATTGACTGATTGATTGATTGATTCGTTGTTTGGTTGAGCAACACTTCATCCTGTGTTGGTGCAATGAAACACAAGCTTGCATCCCGTCTACTATATCAACTATACCAAGTAGCGCTGCGATGGCCATGAATGCCCCATCGTGCAGGGAGCACGCATCCACAGGAAAAAACATGCTATGAATTGTCAGATGATGTGCGGTCTGAAGAGGGCATATATAGGGCTCTATTTTCATGCCAGCGCAAAGCCAAAGAGGGCATGGGTGGGAGTGTTTGCGCTACTGTGGGTGTAGGCTTGCATCAATTTGCTATTTTCCTAAGAATTTGGTTGTTGCTCTAAGACGTTTCAATACCACGTCTTATCTCACTGCAAAGTCCAAATTCAGTTCCTGCATTTGCATTTAGGAGTTTCCACAAGATGGTGTTAATAAAGTTAATGTCCAAACTCTTAAAATATAGTGGAATATTAAATTATGTCCATGACAATCACTGTTGTAGCCGTTTTGAGAAAGAGAGAGAGAGAAAAAAAAAAAACTATTGTTATGAGATTGTCTTAAACTATCTAAAGGTCATGGCTTATTTTTCTATATTATATTTATAATTGTATTTATGATCTAATTTATATTAGTATTTTCCCTCCCATTGTAGTGGAGTGATTTTTAAGTCACTGCAAAAGTGGGCGGTGAAAGAAGTTGGACAGAGTTAAATGTTTGGATTTGGTATGATTTTTTTGATGACTTCGTTATTTTGATTATATTTTGGTTTCGTTAGAAGTGTAAATTGAATTCAGAAATATATATAATTTGTTTCTTCATGTTTCCTTTTTCACATTTTTCCTATAAAAATTCTCTCTTCAAAATATTATTTTCTCTCTTCAAAAAAGGAATGCGGTACCAACCTTGGCCACCAAGTGCCACTATCATTAAACATGTAATATTATGCTTTTAATGCTTTCTCTGTTGCTATATGTCATGTGTAGACTTTCATGGTGAAATGTATAATAATATATTTTAATATAACAAGTTGTCTATGCTTTTGAAACACACTGTCTACTGCAGAAGTGAAGAGTTCCAGATGAATAATGTCAAATAAATATCCAAATATTGTTAGTCAGTCTAAAAATGAGCTAGACAGTTACGCCGATGTAAAATGCTAATCCCAAACAAATTGGTGAGGGGTGAGGAATCACTTATAATATCGCTCCCCAGGTTCTGCCGGAGGGAAGATTTTTATTCAAATATATATTTTATAAAATGATTGCCTAAGTTTACATTTAATGGTTTAGTTATTAGTAGTTTGTTTCATTCTCGTGTGTTAGGGGTTCATGGTAATGTTATGCATAATCAGTAGACTGAACGCACATTCAACCGGACGACTGCAATGGAGATTTAACGGGAGATACTTTCAGAGATTGAAAGAGACTTTTAAGAAACTAAATTTTTAAATATAATAACATTAACACATTTTCCGCCCAGTGTATCAAAATGAAATGTTTAAGGTGAAATAATTAAGAGAAAGCATTAAAAGCATAAGATTACATGTTTACTGATAGTGGCACCTGGTGGCCAAGGTTGGTACCGCATTCCTTTTTTTTTTTTGAAGAGAGCAAAAGAGTATTATTATTATTATTTTTTTTTAAGAGAAAATAAAAAGTAAGACAGGCTCAGGAAGGAACGGAGACATATTTTTTTTAATACATTTTTATCCACCGTTATTTTGTTTTTCCAGTCTTTGTTTCATCTCTTCCATAGATTTGGATAATGACAGAGAGCGTCAAGCGAGTGGGTCGTTGTCATGGTAACCAGATTCTGAGCGCATTGAAAATATTGTCAAATCATCGTGCAATGCATTAAAAGATCTTCCCTTCCCTGAAATCTAAACATGACATAATACCGAGAAGGACGTTTCCGCTACTCTCATCACCATTCTCGCATCTTTTATTGCTTTATATTTTTAAACACCCATCCACTGATGTACAGATGCAATCTTGTTTTATTAAGATACAATTTATATTTGGGTGAATTAGAATTTAAAACCTCCAAAGGTAAAAAGTTTCCACTAGATCAATCAGTCATGTTCTTAATCAGAGAACTGATCTATGTGTTCATCTAATAAACTAGTAAACTAATAAATTAGTTCTAACAAAATCCCAAGATTGAAAGTGTCAGATGTTGAAATAAAATTACCATATTATGTGAAATATTTATTTGGGTGCTTGAATCGGTCATTCAAAATGACTGTTGATCAAAACAGATCATTTAAAAGAATCGTAAACTGTGCTTAAAGGGTAACTAAACCCTAAACCAACTTTTTTTAGTTAATGATCTGTAAGAATGGGGCTTTATTAGTACTGGTCATTGATTCAAGTAATTTTTTTGACATTTGTGTATAAAGTGTTTTAATTCTACAATATATGGTGTAAAAACGTCTGAGTGCTGCCCTCTTCAGGTTGAACGGTGGCTACTGCAGTTGAATTTTCCTATTGGCTGTTTGCGGTACTTCGTGACGTAAGCGGTGACAGCTGACATAAGCAGGTTCCAGCTCACCATGCCCTTGGTACAAGCTACCACGCACATGGCAGTATAAAAACCGTCAAAACCACTGTACATTGTTGCCAACTTAGCGACTTTGTCGCTATTTTTAGCGACTTTTCAGACCCCTTTAGCGACATTTTTTCAAAAAAGCGACTAGCGACAAATCTAGCGACTTTTTGGACAAACCTTAGCAACTTTCCAAATTCCAAATATCGCCAGTACTGCAAGCGTGAGGTCTTACTTCCCCGCTGCGTCTGCTCTGTTCAGTGAGCGGCTGAGAGGAGCAGCACATTCCTTTGACTGCACGCCAGCGGACATAGACATGAATGAGCTGCGCATGTGCACGCTTGTGTTAGCAGGAACCAATCAGTGATCACATAGCAGCTGCCTTCTCCTTTGTTTTAATTCAAAACATTTAATTTGACCATTTTTTCTTGGCATGCGCTTATATTCACTACTAATCAGTTCATTCGGTTCGGTTTCTGAACTCTCCGACTTCAGATCGTATATTTAAAGACTCTATACATTTTACTTATCCAAACACAACAATAAACCTTCTTCAAACTCATAAACATGTAACGTTAGCTAAGTTCCGCTTCGTTGTCTAACAGAAAATATGTAATTGAGAACCGCTTTACTGGACATTCGGCTATATACTTATATAAAAACAGTATGAGCACGGTTTAGGGGAGATAACCGTTATTATAAACTGAAGTAGGCTACAGTACCGACAAATTAGGCAGAATGCAAATACGACGCGATGACGTCATTAATATGCTAATGACGCATGACGTCATCTGGCGACATTTAGCTACTTTTCGAGCAGGCTTTAGCTACTTTCCATTGAAAATAGTTGGCAACACTGCCACTGTAGCGAGTCAGGAGTTGGAATTGCCAGTAATTGAAAACGATCAGGATAGAGTATTTTAGCATCTATTTAGCATAGCATTTATATAGTTATTTAGATTATTTCGTGTAGCCTAGGTAGTTAATTAGCATATTTGTTAGTGTAGTATTGTTAGAAGCATAGTTAGTTAGTAGCATAGTATTGCGTCAGTTAGGATAGCTTCAAGTTAGCGTAGATTATCTGTATTTAGTACAGTGGTCAGGATGGTACGTAGGTGTAATGTTGCTGGTTGCAACAGCACTGCTGGACTGTATTGCTTTCCATATAGACTTGGAAATTAGGCGCCAGGGGTTGCACGTCCTTGTTCTGGAAGACCGCGAGTTCCCGCCTAGAGCTGGTGGAGTGTGCAAACTGCATTTTACGCGGGATTGCTTCTCCAACGCAATGGAGGTGGAAATGGGCTTCTCCAAACAGCTCGCGCTGAAAAGCGACGCAGTGCCAAACACTGCTCCTCCTGCATGGACTCCACCACCTCAGCGGCGTCTTGAGGTGAGTGATCATATATATTTTAATCACAATTTATGGTTAGGCTAAAGTTAATCCTCTGGGGTAGACAAACGCGCGTTTGCGATGCAGGAGCAGGGTTGCCAGATGCCAGCAAGGTTTTCCAGCCCAAAACCTCGTCAAAAACCGCGAGAATGCACAAAAAACCGCCCAAATTTGTTTTGGCTTGTTTCTCGCTATGGTTTCTCATTTAAACACATGATAATCATTAACGAGTTTTAAAATTACCCATTGGTCCGTGTACTTTGCGTCCATTCGTTTATCCTTTTTTAACCTGTAATCAAAAATTAACGGTTGTTGTATTTTTAAAACGCAAAGTTGAACACCAAAATGTGAATTTGAACTGCAAATGCTGCAGTTTAAAAAATAAAAATAAATATTCTATAATAAATAAAATAAATATTTATTTTTATATAATAAAAAATGTATCTTGACGTATTGTTTATGACTTTTTGCCCCTTTATTAAACATTTAAAATATTCACAAATTAATATGGAAAAAATGTCGATTTTACTGGTATTCTAAGGCCAAACCCGGAAATTATATTTTTCCCGCAGTGCTGAATGAGAAGAGCCATGTCTCTGGAACAATACAGAGGTGATTTAGGCTGTGTGTGATTTTTAGGCTAATAATAATAATGACAATTATTAATGGCGTTTATAAATGAGTTCACTTAAGACAGTAATATGTGTATCATAAAATAATTTATTAATGTTTTATTTTTATATAATTTAACATTTTACAGTTTTTGAAATGTTTTTGTTTTAGGCTTTCTTTTTTATATGTGAAGTTAAATATCTAAGCATTGTATATAAGGAAAATAAGTTTGTGCATATCGTTTCACCAGTCTAAAAACGAATAAAGAAGAAAGCATGTTTTTCGTTATTTAATTACGTGTACACAGTATGATGCCTGCCGACATCTGTTGCTATCCCCACCATATTAGCAATGTCCAGTGCACACTCCTGCAAAAATCGAATGACTGCCTCCACAACTCCATTAGCATCAGCATTTGAGAGCTCCACCAAACCCAAATAAGTGCTAATAAACCGGTTGTGTTTTTTGGAGCGATATTTTATGCATACAGAGCAATTTGCTCACTGTAATGTCCGTTGTCTCGTCCAAATAGAGCGAGAACGGGGAGTCACCGATGTCCTCTTTTAGCTCCTGTCTAAAATGAGGTGCTAGCAATGACTTAATGACAGCAGTGCATTTTGTTCTGTGCATCTGGAATGCACCTGTCTCGTCTTTCAGTGTATCAGCTAATTCATCAACAGCATTAATGGCAGTGTGGCACGCAATGTACGTTGCTATCCGCAGTTCTCGTCGTTTCTGGTCATCGTTGTCAGGGTTACTGGACTCACCCACTCTGCTAACTGTAAATGGTCTGACCGTTGGCTGGCACCTTGCCTTATGCTTCTTGGTGGCTGCATGATCTTTTAAATGAGCACGGATATCAGCGTTGCAGTATTTACAGTGTGCCTTTCCTTCTTCTGCACCCGGTGCAATCCATGACTTTAAGTCTGGATCTCTTTCCCACTCTTTCCTGTAACTTTTTCTATATTTTGCCCACTTTGGCATATTGTCAGTGTCAGTCAGCTAGCTAAGTTTGAAAACCCCGCGCAATCTAGTGTGTTTGAGGGGAGGGCGATGCCGGCGTGCGTGACGTGAGCTGAAGGGAAGGAGTGTCTGTTGTGAGTTTAGGGGGAACGTCAGCCAGACCTGTAGTGGGCGTGTGTGAGTGAGTGAGTGAGTGTGTGAGTGAGTGAGTGAGTGAGTGAGTGAGTGAGTGTGTGAGTGTGAGTGTGTGAGTGAGTGAGTGAGTGAGTGAGTGAGTGAGTGAGTGAGTGTGTGAGTGAGTGTGTGAGTGAGTGTGTGAGTGAGTGTGTGAGTGAGTGAAGGCTACTGAACAGATAGTCGCCGAAAGAAGGATCTGAAGTACCGATATTTCGGCTACAAAAACCCGCCGAACTGATCCGAAACCAGCCCAATTTTTATCCACCCGCCCAAACCCATTTTTGCCCGCAAAAAAGATTGCAAAACCGCCCAATTGGGCGGGAAACCGCCCAATTTGGCAACCCTGTGCAGGAGTGTTAAACGCATTGCACCCTTATACATTGTATTACGGTATTGACTGTATAGTTTTATTTGGAGGTATACGGTTTTGTACATGATGAAGTTACGCTTTACGTCACATTCTTCTAAGTTGAGAGAACAGCTAACTGATGTTATGTTCAAGTGAAGCTTGCTAAATAAAAATCCTGCTAAAAGGATAAACATCACTGAACAGCGTTTCGTTTGTTTTTCCTGCACGCGAGTGAAGGTGAATGCGCACTCGGATGCTCAACAGGGAGTTAAAACCGCAGTTTGACCCAGCGGCTTGAATTGATATGGCTCCGGCCCTGTGTCCACAGACAATTCACCCTCCTCCACTTCAGGTGAAGGTGGGGGAGAAAGGTCCTCGACTTCAAAAGACCGCTCCGTGGCAAAGCTACTTACGTCACTCCAGTCACTCTCCATTTTAGAGTCTGACAGCAGCTGTCAATGAATCTGTCACTACGGGTCTCAGGTGTACCCCCAGCACAGCCCCGCCCTCGTTTCGTCCCCTCTATCCCCGCAGGGGTCTGCCCACTTTTCGAGCATTTTTCAAATTTTGCTAGTGGGTGGAGTCAGACTCTGAGCAGGGGTTTAGTTACCCTTTAACATAATAAATATTCATGAGTTGTGCAGCACTGCCCCACACAGCACAATTTTCTGTCAGTTTATTATTATTTAGACCTAACTTTGTGTTAATCTTCACTTTCAAATGGATTATTCCTGATGTTACAAAGGCAGAATAACATGGGATATTTAATGTTGGCAAATCAGTAGCAAAATGGTTACTATATTGTTCCTGTGGAAATGCAGTTGTATAGACAATTGATGGACATTTGAAATTTGATTGTGACACCAATTAATGAAATACTTGTTGCAATGAAGCTTGGTGCCTTAATCCATAAGAACTATGCATGGGGGCATGCTTTGGTGTTGCCACCCCTCAAAGTCTGTTTGACACCCCCTTGTCACCCCATAAAAATATATCTAGATCTGCCCCTGGGCTTCTGATCACCCTTGTTTTCTGCCTGCTTTGATTCTCCCCATTGTGTACTGTTGTGATTCCCTCCTGCTCTGTCTTTGATAATGTGCTTTTGTCTAGTGGCATCTTCATGTTGAGGTGATAGAAAACTAAATATTTTTTAAGATTCAAGATTTTTTAAGATTAACAAATTGACTGAAGATTTTTAGCTCCCAAAGGTCATGAAGACTCGTGGTATGAAAAGTGGTCATTTAATATTATTTAAGTTTTTATATATTTATTTTTATGATTATTTATTATTATTATTATTATTATTATTATTATTATTATTATTAATAATTATTTTTATAGAATTATAATAATTTTTTTAATATACAGTATATATATAAAAAAAGTAGGCACATCACCTGGAATGAAGGAATCTGTGCAGCAGTCGTAAAGCATTCCAGGAAACAGAGGTCTTCCTAGTGCTGCCATCTCGATTGTCTCAGATTCCATGTCTCTGGTAAATAACAATGACAAAGTGGATCATTTTCAGCAACTTTATTATGCTAAAAGTGTCATTATAAATTACAATTCACGTATCCTAAAGTAAATTCAAAACTAATAGGTATACATACAATCAAATATTGAACTTCTATTTATTTGCTTTCATTAAAACAAAGGATCTCTCAATTTGAAAGAGTTCAACTTTTTTATTTTGTATTTTATTAGTTACTACAATGTAGTTGTTGTTTCACAAAAAAGTATGTTGTGGTTAATTAACAAAAGTAAAAATCCAGTATTAAGACAATGAAAGATGAAAATATTTCCTTTACAGAATTGACTGATATTTCTCATTTTTAATTAAAAAATGTCTCTCCGTCCCCTGTGGTGAACTGACATTTGCATCTGATTTGTCAAAAGATCATTTTAAGTCGTCTCACCTGGCGTCGCTGTGTCTTTGGTATATTAAGAGATGAAGTCTTCTGTTATTGTCTTCAGTTGAAGTGTGAATTTCAGTGGTCTTCTGGAGTGATATTTATACTCCTATTTTGCAGGAAATGTTCTGATGAAATAATTTTCACTATTGCCCAACAAGAGGGGAATGATCTTTATCTGATAACAATCAATAACTGCCATGACCCGTTTCAGCAACACTCAATCCCTCCTCTTACAGATTACTGTCACATATGTTTTGACTTGATTTGTTATTCTAAACACCAGGGCCGGATTCACAAAAATGTTTGTAAGAAAGAAATGAAGAAAGTTCTTAGGATAAATTATATGAAGTTTGTGAGAATTTTCCAAAGTGCAATTCTTGAAAAATTCTTACGTTTTCAAATATTTTCTATATCTTAATTTTTTTCTGAAGAATAAAAAGACAAAATGACATTGTCTGATCAGTCTACTCGTGTGCTTGTCTTGTAGCTAAATTCCATACTTCAACACTGCTAAATCATAATGGTATATTTATCTATTTACCATTTTTTTTTAAGTAGCAAGCACCTCGCAATAATTTTTTAATTTTTTTTATGTAAAGTGCATGAGGTGAGTTAGTTTAATGACATTAACTGCCAAGTTTGCGATACTGTGGATGTAGGCGTGCATACTGTGGTTGTATTGTATGTAAATGATGTGGCGCAATGCGCAATTTGCTATTTTCCTAATAATTTGGTTATTGCTCTAAGAGATTTCAATACCAAGAGGAAAAAAAAACCAAACTATTATTATGAGATAGTTTAAGACAATCTAAAGGTCATGGCTTATTTTTCTATTATTATATTTACAATTGTATTCATGATCTAATTTATATTTGTATTTTCCCTCCCATTGTAGTAGAGTGATTTTTAAGTCACTGCAAAAGGGTTTATCAGAGTAAAATGTTTGGATATGGTATGATTTTTTTTACGACTTCGTTATTTTGATCGTTTGAAGTTTAGTTTGAATTTAGTTTGTCGGTAGATGAAAATTATTCATAAAACTTACATTCTCTATAATTTAAAGGAGCATACATCCAAATTCTGATGAGAATAAATGTTTTATGCGCTTAAAAGCGGCAAGTCACTGTCATAGAATTCATCAAGGACACTTTTAATGCACAAAAGTACATAAGTCCATATTTCTATTTTTTTTTTTATTCATTGCATACAGACCATTTACACTACCAGCTTCTTATGAATGTGCTGTTTGTTTAAATCGTTGGTGAGGGAATGGACTATCAAATAGGACGCGGATGCTGAAATTACTGGAGAAGAACCTCAGAAATAAATTACACTTGGTCCAGCCATTTTACACATTGTTCGCATGATTTTGCCAGACCCACTTGCGCCTAGAGTTAGCATATTCTTAGCATACGAAAATACCAAAACTTAATGGCCATGCCCATTGATTTTGCACTTATGACTTAAGGCATTGCGTTGCACTTAACGTTTGCACTCTTAATATAGGGCCCACTTTGATAGATGTTTCTGCGGGACAACAGAAATTCCCAATTCATCCGTGCTACACAGTTTAATTTTGCCTGTGTCCAGGGAGCATAGAGTTGTCAAAACCTTTATCTCCAGTGTAACTGGGTTGTTTAAGTTTGTGGGAGAGGTAACTGCAATGAAAACATCCTCGCGATTCAGGCGACATTATAATATATAAAATATTATATTAATAAAATAATACATCGACTCAATTGTGATTCAGGCGATACCTTTGTAAAGGTCAATGTGAGTGTTACACTTTTAAGAATGATGCGGCGTCCACTCTTGGTACAACACATTTATTTCTGTAAGAAATATGAAAAATACAGGTGAGATCAGGAGCGCTCTCCGTAGCCTGTACACTTGAACTTTCTAATCACGTACTGAATACAATTTTAACTATATCAGCGTCACTTATTCCTATAAACAGTTATACGTCTTATAGTACAAACGTCTTCCCATATACACCGGGCACATTACTCTTGACACAGGTTACCTTCTCTAAACCCATAAACACGACAACCAAAACTTAAACATGTTCAGTACTCATTCTGTCATGACCATGGCCGAAACTACCATTGAGGACACCGAGGTCATGTCCTCTGTATTTTTTTCTTGAAGTGTCATTTCATTGGGAAGTGAAAATAGCTGACGAGACAATTATCCTTGCATCAACGGAAAGTCACTTAGCAGAGTATTTCCTAAACCAATTAAAGAACGCAACGCAGTGTCTCGCACAGCTCATATAAACTCACATAAACGTCAAATTGAACTTCAAATTGAAGTTTATGTGAGCTGTGCGAGACACTGCGTTGCATTATCCCAAAAGAGTCCTGCAAAGGTGGGATGCTTCTGGCCACAGAAGAATAGTTACTTGTTTTGATAAAAGGTGAGACTGAATTACTGAAAGCTAAAGGTATTCTTTATTATTTTATGTATTGTATGTATGCATTGCAGTACAGGTGTTGTATCAACAGTTGAGTCAACTGAACTGATAATGGAAATATTTTTCTATCAATTACAGTTAGTGGTGAGAACCCAAGTCCATTTCAGAGGATGCATACACAGTAATATTATTTCAACAGTTCACACCCAGATACAGGAAAACACACACGCGGTGCACATGTTGTTATTGAAAATAAATATGTTGTCAGCCAAACGTATTTATTTTTTTGTGTGTTTTTTGTGTGTGGGGGGCACGTTATTTTTGACCTCGGTATTTGAAAAATCCTGGTTACGGCCTTGCGCTCCTGATCTCACCTGTATTTTTCATATTTCTTACAGGTAAGCTGATGTAATTAATACTGTAGTAATGCACAACAATATTATGTTTCTGTAGAGCTTTAGTTGGTACCGGAGACATTAAGAAATGTTGAATTAGACTGTGGTTAAAAGTGTGGGATGACCGCTATGCGATCGCACACGAAATGGCGGACGGCAGTGGGAATAACTCCGGTAAAAGCTAGTCACTTTCCGGGTGAGCTAAAGTGAGAGAAATAAGTGCTTAGCAGCACATGTGTTAACAGGCCTATGTTCACCATGCTAACATGTTAATACCTCAGCTAGTGTCATTCCCTAAACCATACATTTTTAAAAGACCATTTCATGGTGTATTGATAGTTAGGGTTTGTTTCAGACTAAGTGTTAAAATGTTTTTTTTTATTATTTTTTCTCTGAAGATAATATGGAAGAAACACAGTAAACGGATGTTAGTTGAATAAAGTCAGTTCATAAGCATAATTCATGAAGAGTTGAAAACTGATTAAAACAAGGAACAAAGCAGTGATAAAAAGAGTAATAAGATAAGTTCATATAATAATTCATTTTTGAGGAATGGAGTAATGTGGATGTACTGAATTGTTCATTTCACGGATATGCATATAGAGTTTATGCATTACTCATCTGTATTCATGTCAAAGAAATATAATGTGATACTTTAATGTTGTTTGCCATACCTTTATGTCATGACCAAGGCTGTAACCAGGATTTTTCAAATACCGAGGTCAAAAATAACGCCCCCCCCAAAACAAAAACACAAAAAAAAATAAACAATTGATAAATAAGTTTGGCTGACAACATATTTATTTTCCATAATTTTGTGTGTGTGTGTGTGTGTGTGTGTGTGTGTGTGTGTGTGTGTGTGTGTGTGTGTTCCTGTATCTGGGTGTGAACTGTTGAAATAATATTACTGTGTATGCATCCTCTGAAATGGACTTGGGTTCTCACCACTAACTGTAATTGATAGAAAAATATTTCCATTATCAGTTCAGTTGACTCAACTGTTGATACAAGACCTGTACTGCAATGCATACATACAATACATAAAATAATAAAGAATACCTTTAGCTTTCAGTAATTCAGTCTCACCTTTTATCAAAACAAGTAACTATTCTTCTGTGGCCAGAAGCATCCCACCTTTGCAGGACTCTTTTGGGATAACGCAACACAGTGTCTCGCACAACTCACATAAACTTCAGTTTGAAGTTCAATTTGAAGTTTATGTGAGTTTATATGAGTTTTGCGAGACACTGCGTTGCGTTCTTTAATTGGTTTAGGAAACACTCTGCTACAGCCGACTACTTTCGTTTTGACATGACAGCGGTATCTGCAAGTACGTGTCACGTGACTTTCCGTTGATGCAAGGATAATTGTCTCATCGGCTATTTTCTCTTCCCAATGAAACGACACTTCAAGAAATAAATACCGAGGACATGACCTCGGTGTCCTCAATGGTAGTTACGGCCATGTAGGAGCGCTCTCCGTAGCCTGTACACTTGAACTCTCTAATCACGTACTGAACACAATTTCAACTATATCAGCGTCAGCTACTGATGCCCAGTCTAGTGTAAAGCTTAGGGTGTCCCCTAACGAAACTGAGTTTAGCGAGGAAAAACTTCACTCATTTAATAATACCTTAAAATCAAGTAATATAGACAACTTGTTTCCAGACTTTAGCTGTTATCTAGATCAAAATTTAAAGGGGGGATCTTTATATGCATCTTTTAAACACTGGGGTTTAAAAGATGTACTAATGTATTAATAAAATACATTAACTCAATTGTGATTCAGGCGATACCTTTTTAAGCAGTCAGCATCATAACAATATTTTAATATATTGATTTTAATGTGGAGTGACGACAACAGCCATACTTCGGATTGTTTGTCCTCAGGAGGACTTATAAACGTCCCATGGAGAAGCGAACAGCTTCTCAGTGGAGGATTATTCACAGGACCATAGTTACAGACAGACATGTGACGCACCTGAAGTTTTGTAATCGAGGAAACTCTGTTTATTTTTAATTTCATTTTACAGTTTTTGCTCCAATTTAGATTAGTTTTTGTTTTTGATTGTTAGTTTTAGTTTTAAAATATTTTATAGTTCAGTTTTAGTTTTACATTAAATGTAGTTTTTATATCAAGTGATACATATGAAATGGGGAAAAAAGGCAAAAAAAAAAATTCTCTCTTCAAAATGTCTCTCGTTAGGTAGTGTAACCAGCTGTGAATATGTGTGTAACACGTCAATGAACATTGACCGGAATTTCTAGCCTCAGTTGATGAAATCATTAGATGCACCTGTGGCCGGGCTATAAATAGATGCGTCACCAGTTTGTCGTCAGATTATTTTTCTGAAGAGCAGTCCTGGGGCATCCCAGTGCGGCAAAGAAGTGCAGCATCTCGTTCTGCTTTTTTCAGGAAACAAGGTTTACACTACTTATCCTGAGACGTTTCTTTTACAAAAAGCTTCACTATGATGCTGCGCTGAGAAAAGCACTTTGGGAATGAGAATACCCACGCCGCCGCACTGTGGCTGTCCGGACCCCCTACGGTTATGTAGAATGCTCAAGACAAGAAAGCGAGAGGTCTCAGAAATGAGCTTGAGATGTCGATTCAAGGACATTTGAGCCTGGAGTAGCATGAACATCCAAACTATAAAATCTGATGAATGTGTGTTGAGGACCAGCCTGCCGCATCACCAACTTGCTGCAGAGGGACCCCTCTAGCCAAGGTTTTAGAGGGGGCGACCCCTCCGGTAGAGTGAGCCCTGACCTTCTGAGACCGTTTAAGCTGTGACTAAAAGCCAGGGGATTTCACCCAAGGGCCAGTCCCCTTAGGCAAATAAGGGTTACGTGCCGAGCGCTTCGTTCCCTTTCTATGTGGTTCAGACCCCGTATTCTTACCTTGGGTCCCACTCTAGGTGCATCTTGTCGTCGCGGGTTGCTAACGACAGATGCCTCCCTGATGGGCTGGGTAGTGGTCTTAAGTGGTCGTCCAACTCAAGGGGAATGGGAGGGTCATCAGCTCGATTGCCACATTAACTGTCGCAAGTTGATTTCATTAAAGTGCTTTTCTCAGCGCAGCATCATAGTGAACCTTAGTAAAGGGAAAATTTTCTTTTCTCACTTCAAAAAAAGGAATGTGGTACCAACCTTGGCCACCAGATGCCACTATCAGTAAACATGTAATATTATGCTTTTAATGCTTAAAGTGCAAAAAAGGGCAATTCTTGGAAAATTCTTACATTTTCAAATATAAATTTTTTTTTTCTGAAGAATAAAAAGACAAAATGACATTGTCTGATCAGTCTACTCATGTGCTTGCCGTGTCACACCAAATTCCATACTTCAACACTGCTAAATCATAATGATACATTTATCTAATACCTTTTTTTTTTAAGTAGAAAGAACCTCGCAATTGCTTTTTTTATGTAAAGTGCGTGAGGTGTGTTAGTTTAACTACATTAACTGCCATAGGACAATTTACTAGCTGTTAACCATTTGATAACTTTTAATTTGACATGGAGGAATAGAAAAGAAACAAAACCCTCAGTAGACAAGGGCTGAGGAAATTATTTCAAGGAAAAAGTTCTCCTTGGGAGTCTTGATAATTATTTCACGTCGAAAAGTAAGAGGCAGGCAAATGGGAAAGGGTGGCAGAGGCTGTCTCTGCTGTTCCCAACTCCGATAGGGATGTGTATGGGGATGAAAAAGAAAGTCTCAGCTTTCTAATGTTAGAATTATTATGTTTCTATGAACTCCAAAGATCACTGAGAGAGATCGCTATATGTAGTGCGCCATTAAAATAATCGCTCACCACATTAAGAAGCTTCAAAACAACATTTTATTCTATGAATTTGGTGATCACATTTACATGGTTTGAAAGCTGAAAATAAAAATATAATTAAACACAAGTCAAAAAAAAAAATGTCTAAAAAAACAGCCCATTGCGACTTGAGACTCAGCATGAAAAATCCAGTAAATTCATTAACCATTAAAGCTTTTATGATTTAAGACAACTGTGAGGTTATCCAAACTTTAAGATGTTATTTAAGATGATTTTATGCAATTTTTTGAGAATTTGAATGCTTCTTTCTTAAAGGGTAACTAAACACCTGCTCAGAGTCTGACTCCACCCACTAGAAATATTTGAAAATGCAGGAACAGTGGGCAGACCCCGGCGGGGATAGAGGGGACGAACCGAGTGCGGGGCTGAGCGGGGGGACCTGAGACTCGTAATGACAGATTAATTGACAGCTGCTGTCAGACTCTATGTTATTATTATTCCTCACACGGTCGCAAGACGACATGTACATGAATCTGGCGTGGTGAGCTGGAACCTGCTTACGTCAGCTGTCACCGCTTACGTCACGAAGTACCGCAACAGCCAATAGGAAAATTCAACTGCAGTAGCCACCGTTCAACCTGAAGAGGGCAGCACTCAGACGTTTTTACACCATATATTGTAGAATTAAAACACTTTATATACAAATGTCAAAAAAATTACTTGAATCAATGACCAGTACTAATAAAGCCCCATGCTTACAGATCATTAACTAAAAAAAGTTGGTTTAGGGTTTAGTTACCCTTTAAGAACAGTCTTAAGAAAAAAGATAAGAACTTTCCTACATTTTTTCAGGTATACAAAATATTCTTAACTTTTTGCTTAATTTAGAAATTAAGAAGAAAATGATAGTTAAGAAGAGATTTCTTTTTAAGAATGTTTCATGAGCGGCTCCTGGATCTGAGGTACCAGTCATCAAGCACACGCTCATGGCAGCCCAGGCAAGCATGTCGGCCATCTGCGCAGCCGCCTCAGACTGGGCGGGCTGGCCCAGAGGCGGCAGCCCAGTTGAGTCTTCCACGTCAGACGCATGGACGCTCTCCGATGTCATCATCCAAGTCCAGGGGCTCAAGGGAGAATGCTGGCTGGCTGTGAGGCGAGCAGCACTCATCCCGAGCTCGGGTGGTTCATGGGGATTTACCCTGCGAAACCGAGCCCGTCGTAATCCCCATATCGCCTTCATCGCTAGCTGGGTCGTCCTCAATCCAGTGGGAAGAAGGAGAGCCGCGACTGCAACGCTGCCATGGTCATGTTCTCGCAATGAGTACATTAGCAATCCATGAATGTCGCCTCAGTGTGATCACTGCCCATTTGACTAGTGGTCAAATTATTTAAAAAGATAGACTAAAGCCAAGTTTCTACCAGTAAAAAGATATCAAAAGGCTCTGTGAGATAATGGTGGCAAATAGTATCCATTGGTTACAAAAATAACGAAGGGGCGCAGAAATGAGGTAATGCCAGATAACAAACTGTATAGAAGAGGAGGTTTTGGACTAAGAGAGTCAGAACGGAGAGTTTTCTGACAACTTAGAGAGATTAATCGCGATTTTCCACGACATATTGCTGGCGACCACAGAAGGGACGGCAGTGAGGTCAAAGGGGTCGAAAGGTCACCGACAGGACGGCTTGCGCGAGTTACACAAGATCACCGGCGCCACAAAATCGAGGTAAGCGTTTTTCTTAAGGTGATCTTGTGTGATCTGTGATAGCAAGTCCCAGTAATTGACTTCCCTGAGACTTTTGCCGGTCCGGACATAGAATAATTTGGACTAATTGGCTAAGATAGAGGCGAGTTCCAGATTTAAAAATTGTGGGTGGGATTTTTTAAGAAAGGTTATTTAAAGAAGGTAGAAAAAGCCTGGGGGTGAGTCGAGAAGCGACGGCTCGTGACAATTCCCGGTTAGGTGCATTTATTCAAGGTTTTGCCAGAAGAGTGGCTGAAAATCCTGTACAGGTGAAAATCCTAACACGGGTGGAGAAGTGAAAATTCGCGCAAATGTCCTCCAGGTGTTAGATTAAGTTATTTATTGAAGTGTTTTACGGAACCCGGACTGTGCAGAAAACGGGGAATTGTTGAGCTATGTGCATGTTTGAGATAATGAATAATGTACATGACGAACTATGTTGTTGGTGCATGAGTGCTTACGGTACTAATTGCGCTGTTTTTGTATTTATTCAAATGCATGATTACAGGGTTGATGATGTATAGTGTGCAGAGGCAGACTAATACAGAGAATCAGGTGCAATAAGGAAATGTTAAATGAGAGCAAAAGTGGAAAAATGAATTGAAACAGTGAATTGAATAAAATAATTGTTGAAAAAGTATAAAGACGCAAAACAGCCCCTGCTTCTCTGACATCTCCTTGCCTTGCTCTCGCTCACTGGTCAGCTGAACGGACAGCTCTGTGAGTGAGGGGAAGGGGAGATTCAGAAGACAAAAATAGAATAATTGGGAAAAAGATCAAGAAAAAGCAAAATGTTTTCCATTGCAGTGAACAAGACTAGAGAAAAATGCAAAGACAAGCGAGTTTTGTAAAGTTTGGAGATCAGTGATCATTTTTGGAAAGAATCAGAGTATATAGATTATACAGGGCAGAGGAGGAAGTTAACTAAGAAAAAGAAAAAGGAACTGGTGAAGCGTCTGATTAAAGTAGTAAACTTAGCGGAGACCTTACAAGAATGGCCGTTTGTTGACTGGAAAGAAATTGCAGCAGGTAACATTTCTCTCTCATACAGTATGCTAGAGACTGAGTGCTGTGAAGAGCTGTAGGGGAGGGGCTGCTAGAGCGAGAAAAGGGAGCTGTAAAGGGAGGGCTATGAGCATGCGCAGTACTAGAGAGACTTTTTTTTTCTTGTCTCAGTTTTTGAAACAAAAAATCCTGTTTGGTGGCAGGCTGAGAGGAGAAAAGAAATAGAATTAAAAAGATTTATAATAGAAACACAGAGAATTAGTGATCATTTCTGGAATTATGAACCAATTAAATACAGTCAAAAATGTTCATGTGATTTTTAATAGGGAGAGTAAAGGAGAATTAGCACCAATGTAGAAATTGTCTTGAACAGAGACCCAAAATGGATGTGACAGCTGTGGGTGGAAGTACATGAGTTTTAATATAGAAAGAATTAACAGATATAGCAATCAACCACTGTAAATAATGAGTGTTTTTTATGGAAATAAAGGAGAGAGAGGGATAAAAAGAGGAGAGCAAAAGGAGGGGCAGAAGTAATAGGTTTGTTTTAGTATAGTATTGTTTGAGAGCTCTGTATGTATAAAGGCCTTGTGTTTGTAAAAAGTGTGAAAGGTTCTGTGTTTGTGAGAGTATCTGTGTTTGAAAGTATGGGAAGTATGACTGAAGGCTATTTTCAAACTTCCATCAATATAAGAGGCAAAAGAGATCTGATGATTAAAAACAAAGAGGGCACTTAATAAATATTCTGGTTGTAGAATTAAAACCAATGATAAAAAATATATTTGTATGTCTGTATAAATGTGTGTGTGTGTGTGTGTATGTATGTGTATATGTGTATGTATGTATAAGGATAAATATAATACAGTATAAACAAACAAATAGCTTTAAAACAAAAATGTGCATGAAATCATAAAGTTAACTCCTAGCGGACTGGACAATATTTATTCTTGGGCTGTTCTTTTCATGCCATGAATGAAGCCTGATGTAAGATTAACTAAACTGAGAGGGAGCAGCTGTTGAATGGACATGTGTCAGATCATAACTCCTTTTATATCAAAGTGATGAGTAAGAATATTTAGATTATAATAAAAGTTATAACTTTAAAGTGATTGAATTTCGTTTGGGAAATCACATTATCTGGACAAACAATAAAGCTTTGAGTCGAGTGTATTGCGCTAAACTAAAGTCAAATAAGTCATTGGATTTTAAACAAAGGTTGTATTTAAGATAAGTGTTGTTGTAATAAAGCAAATGGCAAAAGAGGGCCAATGATATGATAAAATAACTAATAAGAAAATTATATTTTGTATCTTATGCAGTTAAACCTTAAATGTGAAAACTTCACATTCATGTGTCTGTTTTATGTTCTGTCTGGTCCAGTTTATGAGAGAATACTATTTTAACATTATTAAATTAAACACAAGAAAGTTGTTTTTGATTTTTCTATGATTTTAAAAATGTCTGGAGAACAATTTAAATGTGAGTGCAGCGTTGCTGGTGTAAACTTTATCAACCAACAAAAGATAGGCAGAGATTTTTTATTTTTGTTAGGGACTGTCTGATGAGGGCATTGAGGATGACTTTGAGGGGAAACAGGCCTCTCTTGATGTCTTCAGACAGACAGAAAGGGGCCCCGACTTTAGAAAAAGATAGATAGCAGATAGATAGATATTTTGTTTTTATTTTATTTATTTTTTGTTTGGTATACACAGAATAGGTCTTGGTTGATCATGGGTACACTGAGAAGCTGCATTTGAGACTAAAATTAAAGGAACATAAATTTAAGAATGATTTGGATCATTTAAACATGGGTCTTGGGGGCGGGTGAAGCCCATGGAGAAAGGTTAAGATTAAATTAAACATCATAACTTCCTCATATATGAATGTTAATAAGTTCATATTTATGTGTCTATTCTGTGTTTCATTTGTTATTATTATGTGTGTTGTTTCACTAACTCATTCTGGAACTAGTTTCTCACCATTGCAGACGGCTGAGAAAGATGATTTTATAGAAGTTACTAAAGCGGCAGGAGGAAATCCGGAGACAAAGAAGACTGAAAATGATGTGACTGATCTGATATATCCTCCTGCGCTCATTACTGCTGGTAATCATTATTGATTTGCCATTTATAATGTGGATTAAAAGTTCTCTGGAAAAGTGGATTTCAGTCTTATACGATCACTTTATAATTTTCCAGAATACCATCAATGGGGTTCAATGCCCATGTCTAAATTAATTCCATCAATGGGTTCAATACCCGTGTCTAAATTGTTCTGAGGGTCTAAATTTAAATCCAGCAGCTAACCACTGATTTATTGATTTGAAGAGTAAATATTACAAACATGTGGCGAAGTTATAGAGTTACCTATTGGATTGGTTACTCCCCCAAATTTTCCAGAGAGTACCCTCATAATAATAAAAAATATAAATAACTAAAAAAAAAAAAAGGGAGGGAGGGAGGTTAGTGGGTGCTACAAAGTGTTGATTGAGTATCTAATTCTATTACTACTATTTCCATTTGCCATAGTTAATACATGAAAGTATCATTTTAGAGGTATAATAATGATAACTGTTGAATGATGATGAAACATTTGGATAAAAAGTTTTAAGAGTCATAAGAAATTAAAAGTACGTAGTGTATTTTATTGAGCAATTATTTCAAAACACAAGAAAAGAGATTTGTTTTTAGATATGTTTGTCTTTAAGACTTTATTCTGTTTAAACTTTTACTTACTTTTCTGTTAGTTTAAAAACTTGATTTATATTATTTTATTAGATAGAATGGAAGTTCCTTCACCTGAGAAAGTGTAAGAAATGGAGAAAGTAGTAATAATAAATTATTACTTAACAATAAAAAAAGGGATTATAATATATTAATAATAAGATAGGTGTTGTAAATATAAAGCCCTGCATGAACAGAAGGCTAAAAATAAGTTGAATTGATTATATAGAGAATGTCCAAAAAGACATTGCGTTCTGTTTTATTAAAGATTAGAAGGTTCTATGTATGTTGTTTGAATGGACAGAAGAAAGTAAGTTGAGAGCAGTTTTTTTTTTGTTTTTAAATGGTGTGAGATGAGAAAGTTTGAAAGCAGTTAATATAATAAATTATTATAAATATCACTATTTTTAATGATTGAATAATAAATTAAATATATCATTGTGAGATTCTAAAATGAAAGAAGAAGCTGTAATGAGATTAGAAACAGTGTGAAGGAGTGGAATCCCCCCCTTCTCACTCTCAGTCTAAAATTGATAAGTGTCTGCTTGAAACAGAAACAAACGGAATATCCATAAGTTGTTTTATTTTATTTTGATTTGATTTTTATATGTAAAATGATGTGCCTTGACAATAATTTTAGATAGAATGATATGAAGGAGTTCAAACAGCTCTCCTCATCAGTGATTAAAGATTGTAAATATTCTGAGGGCAATCTAAAGTTAAGAGTCTATACTTAAGAAAAGAGATTAAGTTGAAAATTCATCTGAAAGAATAAATGTAGGTTCAAAACTATCTAGAGACCATTTTTGAATTAAGGTGATGTTTTTAAATTAAGCTTCCTAGAAGCTTGACAGGGCTTTGTTCTGATGTTAGTCCCCACCATGATACATGGTCTTTTGTGACATTTGCTAAAGTAGCAGAAATAAAATCTGAATGGAAATTAATGATCTATAAATGAGTTCAATTTTAGCATATTTTACTTTTACTTTGGACAATTTTAATAGATTGATTAATTTTTAATAATGCTTTTTGAATTTAACCATGTTTTGAATTGTTTACATATTTAAGCATTTGTAGATGTTCCATTGGCTGTGTCGGTTCTCTGGTGAACCGGTGAAGAAAATATCTGTTTACTGATACCAAATTATTAAGGATTGAGGACTGAGCAGTATCAAGACCAGTGGCAAGAGGTGACGACCCAATGACGGGTAAGACTTGACAATGGCATAAAAGGTTAAGCAACCTAAGGCAGGGGCGTCACCGCCCTGGAGACCTGACCAAGAAGGTTTGAAAGGGGTTTAAGGAAGTGGATGAATGCTCTTAGATCAGAAGCATCAAAAGGGAGGTCTAGAAGAGACCTGCCCAAAAAATTTAAAGTTCCACTGAACCCGACTGCATTTTAATAATCGCTTTACTAAAATAACTTATCACTGTGTTAAATACCAAGCATTCTGTCACTGTGTTGTCAGGGGATCATACCCTGTGTAGAGGATTATTATAGATTGGTTTTGGGGGTAAAGTTTTGAGAACCGTTGCAGACAAAGGAGTGCTTGATTTTTTTATAGAAGTATTAAACAAACATGGGAATGTTTGTATGATAATTAATTTAGACTGGAAGATGATTTATTACTTATGCTTTAATTGAACTCATGTACATTTTAAAAGTAATGAAGAATGGAAAAGTTACATGGTGGTGACTAAAGATTAACATTGCTTGTCTTGTTTGTTTGTAACAATATAAATTGAATTAATTAAGAAATAGGGTGCAGTGTTGGCTACAATTGGTATAATAATTGAAACATCAATTCTTGAGAGGGGAATAATATTATATTGTGTGTTACCATTGATTAAAAAAAAACAGATGAAGGATCAATGTAATGGTCCAATGCAACAGAAAGACCAAACTGGGAGGAAATTGATTCCTCCAATGATATGTTATATATTTGAATATTCTTTTATTGATTTAATACTCTGAATTACTCTGATGTAGTCTGAAACTATGAAAAACAGCTTAGCTTGCAGGAAAAATTAATTAATGTGATACAGACATTGAGAGACCTTGGGAAACAGGAGGAAATGAAATGTATGTGATGAGTGAATGAGTAGGGAGTTTTAAGATAAGGAACACCTGGAGGAGGCAGAGGACCCATGTGTTATTTAGTGCTAGAAATGAGATGCAACAAATGTATGTGAGTGTTTTTACTAGCTTACAAGAAAGTGTGTAGCAAATGACTGTAATAAGGGAAATCATTTAATACAGGTGAAACTCGAAAAATTAGAATATCGTGCAAAAGTTCATTAATTTCAGTAATTCAACTTAAAAGGTGAAACTAATATATTATATAGACTCATTACAAGCAAAGTAAGATATTTCAAGCCTTTATTTGATATAAATTTGATGATTATGGCTTACAGCTTATGAAAACCCCAAATTCAGAATCTCAGAAAATTAGAATATTACATGAAATCAATAAAAAAAAGGATTTTAAATACAGAAATGTCAGCCCTCTGAAAAGTATAATCATGCATATGTACTCAGTACTTGGTTTGGGCCCCTTTTGCATTAATTACTGCCTCAATGGGGCGTGGCATGGATGCTATCAGCCTGTGGCACTGCTGAGGTGTTATGGAAGACCAAGATGCTTCAATAGCGGCCTTCAGCTCTTCTGCATTGTTTGGTCTCATGTCTCTCATCTTTCTCTTGGCAATGCCCCATAGATTCTCTATGGGGTTCTGTCAGACGAGTTTGCTGGCCAATCAAGCACAGTAATACCATGGTCATTGAACCAGGTTTTGGTACTTTTGGCAGTGTGGGCAGGTGCCAAGTCCTGCTGGAAAATGAAGTCAGCATCTCCATAAAGCTTGTCTGCTGAAGGAAGCATGAAGTGCACTAAAATGTCCCGGTAGACGGCTGCGTTGACTCTGGACTTAATAAAGCACAGTGGACCAACACCAGCCGATGACATGGCTCCCCAAACCAACACAGACTGTGGAAACTTCACACAGAAATCACAATGTATGATTTTTTAACTATTTATTTGTATGATACAGCTGCAAATAAGTATTTGAACACCTGAGAAAATCAATGTTAATATTTGATACAGTAGCCTTTGTTTTCAATTACAGAGGTCAAACGTTTCCTGTAGTTTTTCACCAGGTTTGCACACACTGCAGGAGGGATTTTGGCCCACTCCTCCACACAGTTCTTCTCTAGATCAGTCAGGTTTCTGGGCTGTCGCTGAGAAACACGGAGTTTGAGCTCCCTCCAAAGATTCTCTATTGGGTTTAGGTCTGGAGACTGGCTAGGCCACGCCAGAACCTTGATATGCTTCTTACAGAGCCACTCCTTGGTTATCCTGGCTGTGTGCTTCGGGTCATTGTCATGTTGGAAGACCCAGCCTCGACCTATCTTCAATGCTCTAACTGAGGGAAGGAGGTTGTTCCCTAAAATCTCGCAATACATGGCCCCGGTCATCCTCTCCTTAATACAGTGCAGTCAGCCCTGTACCATGTGCAGAAAAACACCCCCAAAGCATGATGCTACCACCCCCATGCTTCACAGTAGGGATGGTGTTCTTGGGATGGTACTCATCATTCTTCTTCCTCCAAACACGGTTAGTGGAATTATGACCAAAAGTTCTATTTTGGTCTCATCTGACCACATGACTTTCTCCCATGACTCCTCTGGATCATCCAAATGGTCATTGGCAAACTTAAGACGGGCCTTGACATGTGCTGGTTTAAGCAGGGGAACCTTCCGTGCCATGCATGATTTCAAACCATGACGTCTTAGTGTATTACCAACAGTAACCTTGGAAACGGTGGTCCCAGCTCTTTTCAGGTCATTGACCAGCTCCTCCCGTGTAGTTCCGGGCTGATTTCTCACCTTTCTTAGGATCATTGAGACCCCACGAGGTGAGATCTTGCATGGGGCCCCAGTCTGAGGGAGATTGACAGTCATGTTTAGCTTCTTCCATTTTCTAATGATTGCTCCAACAGTGGACCTTTTTCACCAAGCTGCTTGGCAATTTCCCCATAGCCCTTTCCAGCCTTGTGGAGGTGTACAATTTTGTCTCTAGTGTCTTTGGACAGCTCTTTGGTCTTGGCCATGTTAGTAGTTGGATTCTTACTGATTGTATGGGGTGGACAGGTGTCTTTATGCAGCTAACGACCTCAAACAGGTGCATCTAATTTAGGATAATAAATGGAGTGGAGGTGGACATTTTAAAGGCAGACTAAAAGGTCTTTGAGGGTCAGAATTCTAGCTGATAGACAGGTGTTCAAATACTTATTTGCAGCTGTATCATACAAATAAATAGTTAAAAAATCATACATTGTGATTGCTGGATTGTTTTTTTAGATTATGTCTCTCACAGTGGACATGCACCTACGATGACAATTTCAGACCCCTCCATGATTTCTAAGTGGGAGAACTTGCAAAATAGCAGGGTGTTCAAATACTTATTTTCCTCACTGTAAATCCCACTCCATCCTTGGTTACAATGGACCAAGATCTATCAACTGACAAATGCCATGTTCCATGTTAATGAATTAGGTCAAGAATATAGAACAGCTCAAATGTTAACCAGATGCAGGTCCAGGCGCGGAGTTTGCGGGGGGCATTGCCCCCTGGTGGCTGAAACGGGTAATTGCATTTTTTCAACAAAAAAACATATTGCATTGTTTAAAAAAAAGATATTATAAATATTTTAAATAAAACAGAACAACTAAATGGTGATACATCTGATTTTATATACTGCTTTAGTAAAAAAAAAAATCAGGGCTCTGGGTCATGTGATAGGCTAACGTAAATCCAGCGATGCTCAGCTACCATGTAATAGCGCAGTTATGTGGTCGGACTCGTTACACCAAAATATGGGCATAAGGAGATTTTTAAAACGTCGAGCTCCAATTGACACAAATAGTCAGTCATCGGGATCTAAGGATACAACACAAACAACAGTAACCGATGATGACGATATGCAAACAGACACTGCTGTGAAATTGGAGGGAACACCGAGCAGCTCTGGATCAGCAGCAGCAACCGCTAGCAGTCCTGACGTTCACTCCACGCCCACAGATGCGCTAGCTGCAGGTAACCCCAACAAAGATGATCTTGGAGAAAAACACAGCTGTCCCAAATGTTTCATGAAGTAGGCTACAACAAAATGCGAAATATAACTTTGCCACAATGTGTTTCAAAAGTGGAGAGTATTGTGTGACTGTTAATTTTTCCCTCTCAAAATGTTTTAAGTGTTTCATGAAGTACAACAAAATGCGAAATATAGGCCTAACTTGTTTTTAATCCCTCTCATTACCACAATGTGTTTTGAAAAAAGGAAAGAAAAACTTTAAAAATCTTTTCGTTTTGGATGAAGATAATATTTTAACAGTGCAAAAGTGGTCCACATTTCATTGATCCTAATTGTGTCCGAAGTTCCGAACGAAGATGCGATGCGAAGTCATGTGGCTGTTTATGCGAAGTTCTACCGGTTTACAAATATGATTGTATTGTAGGCCTACTGTTTTTTTCTTGGGTTAAAAATAAATATGTGTTTATTTAGCATGTTTGTTTTGTCCATATGTGCTAGTGCTGAGTTCCCCAATAGACCTTTTTCACAGACGGCGATGACGCGTTTCCGCCTTATGTAGCAGCGTAAATCTCACGAATAATTTTATTTTATTAATTTTTTAAATATTGAGAGAAAATTTATAACATTATGCTTTGTGTTATATTACCATGGAATTCGTTAAAAAATTAATTACCACAGCTGTGAGGGGGTTTCTATTAAAGCTGTTGAGGGAGTGACAGTAAATTTGGCATCATCTGAAATTTTAACGTCTTATTCCACCACTCTCTATTTTTCTCCTTTTCTGGAAAGTCATTCAAACGTAATAGTTGATTTTTTCTTTTGGTCTTGGGGCAAATGGGTAAGTGAAAATAATATTTGCTGTGATCTCCCATTCACCGCTGTCGAAGTTTACCCTGCAATCGTTTACTTCCGCGTTCCAAAACCTGGAGTGTGAAAAAGGTCTATTGATAAGCCATGCAGGTCCCAGCTGCTACAATTTTATTTATTTTTTTTGCCCCCCCTGGCTCGAATGTCAAACTCCGCCTATGTGCAGGTCCAGTCCTAAAACAAAACCACTGATGGTGCTCCTGAAATTAATGAGGTTGCTCACTAATATGTAAATAAATATGTAGGCAATTTCCCCTAATCATAACCCATATGAAAATAGAACCACCAAACAAACCAAACATGGTATTATCCAATGGGATTTTTTTTTTTACATACTGTATATTACCAGAAGCACCATTTGACCCAGTTGCTGCTCTCTTATTTAGCTTTATTCAGCTAAATAATTAATTTCAAAACAATTTGCAACAGCTTTTCAAAAATATCACACAGAGCGCAAACTTGCCACTGATTTGGTTTAAGAGAGCATAAAACTATGAAAATTAACAGTAGAATTACTGAATGAAGACAGATTTTTTACATTTGTCTTTTGGCTGTTACAACTAACATGTGTTAAAAGAACTTGCTGTTGGAGACATCAAAATGTGTGGACCATGGACCAGGGGACACAGCACCCAAATTGGAGAGAAATAAAGGTTAGTAAAAGTGCCTCTTTTATCTAGTGGTAGTAGAAAATCAGATAGGATTTTTATAATTTTTCGGACTTTTAATAAACTGGTATTACATATTATTAACTGACAACATATTGATGGCATAGGCTTCAGAACCATAGAATAATGAACATTTGTCATATACAGTAAGTCAACAACCAAAAGCTTTTTCTTACCTTCAGCTGCAGCCACCTAGATGAAGTGCTAAATATTCTCAGTAGTTTATCCTTCCATTCTCCAGTGAACTTACATTTGTCACAAATAGTTGCTGAGATGAGACGCTGTATCTAAATGCAGGATTTTAATGCAGATGATAATAGTGAACTGACAAAGAAATGCAAAACTAGAGGGTACACACACACACACACACACACACACACACACACACACACACACGCTCTAAGGGAATGGAAAACAGGTGAGAACAGTGGGGAACAGATGGCAGTGATGAGGGCAGTGCATGATGGGAAACATAGTCTGGGGGAAACATGTCGCCCCACCCCCCATCCCTTTTAAGGGGCGAATCCTGGAGCCCCAAAGATGGCTGAGGAGGACAGGAAGATGACCAGGTGGCCAGGGAGGAGATACAAGGCTAAGGATTGGGTCCGGAGGTCTGGAGGGGGGGCTTCCACAGGGCTGGGATACAGTCAAGAGGCTCCTCTTGACCCTGTCCCCGCTTTGTGGCCACCCCCCAGGCCTCGTGAACCGGTCCCTGCCCACAGGTCTGGGACAGGAGGCCTGGTGGGTGGCCACAGATCAGCAACTGGGTCAGGAGGCCTGGGGGCCGGCCACAGAGCAGGGACCGAGTCAGCTGGTGGAGCCGCTGGATGAGGGATGGGCATAGCCGCTGTAGTAGGATTCTCTGGGAACAGCTGGAGGAGTCGTCTCTGGGGGAGCTGGCGGAGCTGTGGAAGACTGAGGGTGGAGCCGGGAGAGGCTCGACAAAGGCAGGCGGAGCCAGGAGAGGCTCGAGGGGTGGAGCTGTGGAAGGCAGAGCCGTGGGTGGCTTGAGGGGCGAGGCCATGGAAGGTGGAGCTGTGGTAGACTCGAGGGGCGAGGCCATGGAAGGTGTAGCCTTGGGAGGCTTGAGGGGCGAGACCATGGAAGGCAGAACCGTGGGAGGCTCGACAAGAGCTTGGGCAGAGACTGGGGAATGACCTCCGTGATCGTGAGCATGGGCAGAGACATGGGAGGTGTCCTTTTCCTTCTCCTTTTCTGGACAGCTGGGAGCCTAGTCACGGGAGTGGTGAGGCCACAGGCATTGGCTCTGGGATGGTTGAGGCTACAGGCATGGGCGCTGGGTCGTTGGCCATGGCAAGCTTGGATGAAGGAGCCGAGCCGAATATGCAGGTTTAGGCCCGGGGTTCCCACCATAATCCACTGTGGAGAACCGCAAAGTTCCATAGCCTTTTCCACATATTTGCAGAGTGTCCAGTGAGGATCAGTTCCTTCAGTGCTCTATTCAGACCGGTCTGGATGAAAACCACCAGAGAGTTGTCTGGATAATGCACAAAATTCACTAGCTTCAAAAACTCACATGCATGATTTTCAACTGGACTGTCCCCTCTTGCTTAAGAAACAGAATTCTGACAGCCGCTAGATCCATGTTGGTCAGTTCTTCTGTCACGAATAGCTGCTGAGGTGAGACGAGAGATGCTGGATCTAAATGCAGGCTTTTAATGAAGATGATAATAGTGTAACAATCAAACATAAACTCATAAAGCCAGAGGCGAAAATTTCATCAAAATGTTGGGGGGGGGGGTAATGATTACATAGTCCAGTTCACAATACTGAAATTATTTATTTCAATTAAATACCATTTCCTATACATGTAAAACTGCATCTCACAAATGACGGTTTCAAAATGTATTTTTCCTATGAACAGATTTTTAATTTAAGTGAACTTGTTAAGTATGAATTACTTACTTTAGTTTTTCATTAACTCAGAATTTTATGTGATTATGTAGTTATTGAAAATGTAAATAAAAAGAACATTTGTGAGCAACATCTTGCAGCTAAAATAGAAGATAATTTGAAATACACAATTATACATAGTAAAAAATAAACAGTAAGAGAGGAGTGTATTGGATCTTTATAAGATAAGCTCTTTATTTTCATTATATAACTACATCAAGATTTTTGTACATCCACAAAGATTTTTGCAGTTAATTAAAATAGACCAGAAGATAAAAAAGAAATATAAAGATGGACATGCATTATGAATAAAACAATAAATGATACATTTGTTGACTGTCCAAAAATCATTATTGATAATTTTAACTTGACATTTATTTATTTATGATTTATTTATTTATTTTTGTTTAATTTACCTTAATATCAAAAACATTAGGAACGTCTGATATGAGAAAATAGATTAAAGTATCAGATACATTTACTCATACTTCATTTATATATTCACTTCAGAACATGCATGTTAAGAGTATAGGATATATGATTGGATAGTATAGGAGACGTCTATAGTATAGGAGACGTCTATAGAAGTAATGGCTTATTTTTTTATTTGGCTCTTCTGTTTGCTGGAGACATCTAAACGAAGAAGAATCCCAGAGAATCAATGTCATCTCCACTTCTCCCTACCATGCCGTAACATTTCCCTGAATTCACATCAATCCTCTGAGGATTACCCAGGAAATTACACTTGGCAGATAATGTTGTGGTTCTGTTCCTCTTCACAACAATCAGTTCAAAACCCCCAAGTCGGTCGTTATGGCTATTTGGCCACAGTACTGCTTCAAGGATTTGATCATTCTCATCAAATAGAAATTCTTTAACTTTCTCAGTTTTTTGTTTGCCAAATGTCTTTTCCTGGCCATCTGAGAGAGTCACAGCAATTGAGGCAATCTGGGGAAGAAGAATAATCTTTATTTGGTTTCAGTTTATTTCAGGAATATTAAATGTATCAGCCTCTAACAATTTATTACAACTATATTTGTTTGTGGAAAACATTGTTGCTTTATTTATGTCCTCCTTAGTAGCTTACGTTTCAAGACAAAATTAGCAATGGCAAGCAGCAATTATGGGGCCAACCACAGCAGCAGATGGGTATAACTGCATTCCATAGGACAAACAGGATGTAAATGTCATGAAATTAGGACAAATTAATCTAAATTTATAAAAATATTAAACAGGTTTCTTTTTTAAATAGCAACTTTGTCGGATATAATGACCAGTAGATGTCACTGATCAGTAGATGGCTATACCGTTTGAAAAATTGTTCCAGTGAACTGAAACGTTCACACCCTAAAAAGTCCCAGAATGCATTGTAAAAAACAGGGAGAATCGTTGCTCACTATGTTTCCTTAACGGAAATGTTGTCATGTCTTCTAAAGTCTTTTTGTTTGAAGACAAGCACACGTGTAAATTCTGAAGTCAAAGCCATTTTTTCTCTTTAAAAGAGATGTTGTTTGTAATATAGTTCACCCATAATGGGCATGAATGGGAAACAATCATTTAAATATTATAGCTTTTATAAAATGTATAAAATACATTCCTTTTGTATTTACTTTTCTTCATTTATGTCATTTATCTTTCATAATTACTCTGTATGTTTTAATATTAAAAAAAAAACGTAGGGAGCTAGATTACTTTTCGGGAGAATGGTGATGAACACCAAAATTCCAATAAGAGTAATTGGTGTTCCCCTTCTGTCGCTCTCTCCACGTTGTCGGAGAAGCGACACTAGGGGTCTCTCTTGAGCGGCAATATATATACACCTCTGTTCTATGAAAAAAGGCCAATGAGAAGTTGGCAGACGGTATTTGCATATCCCACACCCGGACATACGGACATTTAAGCGGGGCGAATACGGGAGTTCATTCAGAAAATTTCTTCTGAGCCGATGGTCGTGCATGCAGTCTGCTGCGAGTCACACACCAGTTCCTGTTTAATCCTCTGACGATCTGCATGCTGTTGGATCATAACAGCGGCTTTCTACTTCCTTGCACGGCTGTGCATTTGTTGCCCCTGGGCGCTTCGACAGCGCAGACAACTCGAAAGAGTTATTCTAAAAGAGTGATTTCGCTCTAAAAAGAGCAAAACACAGTGGCGTTGAACGTCTCCCCACCTCTGACAGTCATAAAAACTGCCTCGCGTACCTGGGTTGCGATCACACGCAGGCAGCGTTTTTATGAATGGTCTATGTTTTCAGTACGAGAACATAGCCATGACAGGATTGAGGCAGGCGCCGCAGGCGATGAAGACGATCTGGGGACAATGACGGGCTCCGTTTCACCGGGTGAACCCCCTCGAAACCCCCCGCCTCCCCGGCACGCTTGCTTGTTTCCGTCCAAGCTCAGGATGAGCATTCTCTCCAATGGGTCATGTTTTCAGTGTGAGAACATAACCGCGGCAGCGTTGTGATCTCTTGTAGTGAGAGGAAGCCAATTCAGCCCCCCCATGCTTCCCTGGGCTTAACTGGTTCCGCGGGCATGTGTGCCGCTCACAGCCACGCCCCCCCGGTTCCTTCCCGGACGTGCATGACGAGCTGAGCAAGCCCAGCTTCCTTGATCCTCCGCTCTCACTACCCTCGGTGGTAGAACAGTCCCAGACCGCTCCCCCCTGCACGCCATGGCCCCCTCCTGCAAGTCCACCGGGCCAAGGCACTTCAAAATCTGCACTTGGGTAGTCCTGTTGTTGACGTGCCGCAGGAACTGCACTCGAACTGGCGATGGCCACCCCCCGTGGTCCAGAAACGTAACACATGGACAGGACCTGGTCGCAGTACAGGAGGCAGACAAATCACGCTTTCTCAAAACGCCCCCGTCTCCCAGCTCCGTCCATTCGGCGACACCACTTGACGACTCCGCCCAGCAGTCCTCAGTGGTGAAGAAACAGACGGAGGCTATTCCACACATCCTGCCCTGCTGCAAACCTGCCGCCAGGGGCCATGTCCTGTCTGCTCGCCGAGGGCGTCCTCCTGCGGCTTTCAAGAAAGAAAGAAAGTGGTGCTCTGCCTCAACTAACAAAAGAGAGTGGGCCCAGCTCTCAGCCCCAGCGTCGAGCTCCCCGCAGAAGTTGGAAGCCCCTCGTCTCACGGACCCCCTCGAGGACCCGGGAAGGCTCCCAGGCACTCCTGAGATGACCGACCCAGAGACCGAGATGGTAGCTCCGGAGCTGGTAATACCGCTCTGTTCCCCGGTGGAGGGCCGGGAGGAGAATCTTTTGTTAATTCATTACATTCTCAATAATAGAGCTATTTCCTTTTGTCTCTGGGTCACCTGGCCCGCAAATGCCGTTCTCACGGCACTTTGCTTCCAGATCTCAACAGTCCCGGCTTCCTGAACGCGGTACCCCCGCCCTCAGCCCCACGAATGTTCCCCGGCCGGCCGGTTCAGACGAGTCCAGAGGACGCCAACATCAGATCTCCTCCTCAGTTACGAACCCGCCCCCTGCAGGGTGCGCAGAGCAAGGCAAGTGCTTCGAGTCTGTTCTCAGCACCAGAGCCTCGGGACACTTCACTGCCTCCTGACGCCGTATTACCTGTTCCGCCCGCTGCGAAGCCCCGCCGGGTACGTCCAAAATACTCGTCCCCTTGGTGCCCCTAGCACGGAGTTTAGAGGCGTGGCTTTCACTGCCCAACCCGTCACGCTGGCTGCACCGGACCATTCGATTCGGTTACGCAACCGAAACGAAGAAGTGTTTCTACAGCCCTTACTTCGTTGTACCCAAGAAAGGCGGCGGCTTACGACCGATCTTGGACCTGCAAGTTTTCAACCGGGCTCTGTCCAAACTCCCATTCAAAATGCTCACCCAGAAGTAAATTCTGTCTGCCGTCCGGCATCTAGATTGGTTCGCAGCGGTAGACCTGAAGGAAGCGTACTTTCACGTCTCGATCCTGCCACGACACAGACCCTTTCTACGGTTCGCGTTCGACGGTCAGGCGTATCAGTACAAAGTCCTCCCCTTCGGCCTGTCTCTGTCACCTCGCGTCTTTACGAAAGTCGCGGAGGCAGCGCTTGCCCCGCTCCGAGAAGCCGGCATACGCATACTCAATTACCTCGACGATTGGCTCATCCTGGCCCCCTCGCGAGAGTTACTGTGCGCGCACAGAGACCAGGTGCTTAGGGACCTCAGCCGTTTGGGGCGTCAGGTCAACTGGGAAAAGAGTAAACTCACCCATGTAGTCCTGTTTGCCTCCCAAGAAACCTCCCACTGCCCGCTCTGGTATGCCCGAACAGAGGCTCCCCTCGGGGCAGACGCATTGGCATACAGCTGGCCCACGGGGATGCACAAATATGCATTTTCCCCAGTGAGCCTTCTTGCACAGGTGCTGTGCAAGGTCAGGGAGGACGAGGAGCAAGTCAGCTTGGTGGCCCCCTATTGGCCTACTCGGACTTGGTTCTCGGATCTCACGCTTCTCGCGACAGCCCCTCCCTGGCGAATTCTCCGGAGGAAGGACCTTCTTTCTCAGGGATGGGGCACGCTCTGGCACCCGCACTTAGACCTCTGGAACCTCCACGTCTGGCCCTTGACAGGATGCGGAAGGTCTAGCCAGTCTACCATCGACCATCGTAGACACAATCAACCAAGCCAGAGCCCCTTCTACCAGGCATCTTTACGCCCTAAAGTGGCGCCTGTTCGAAAATTGGTGTTCTTCCCGGGCTGAAGACCCACAGAGGTGTGCAGTTAGGTCAGTGCTTGTGTTCCTACAGGAGAGGCTGGAGGGGAGGCTGTCCCCCTCCACCCTCAAGGTGTATGTCGCCGCCGTCGCGGCTCACCACGACACAATAGACGGCAAGTCTCTGGGTAAGCATGACTTAATCATCAGGTTCCTAAAAGGCACCCGGAGGCTAACTCCCTCCCGGCCAAGCCTGTTCCCCTCCTGGGATCTCTCGAAGGGGGGGTCTCCTCACGGGCCTCCGGAGACCCCCCCTTCGAGCCGCTAGATTCAGCTGGACTCAGGGCCCTCTCTCTCAGATCGGCCCTGCTGATCGTGCTCGCCTCCATCAAGAGGGTCGGTGACATTTAAATGTTCTCTGTCAGTGACACTTGCCTGAAGTTCTGTCCGTCAGACACATACGTGATCCTAAGACCACGACCGGGCTATGTGCCCAAGGTTCCTACCACATCCTTCAGGATCAGGTGGTGAACCTGCAAGCGATGCCCCGGGAGGAGGCAGACCCAGCCCTTGCTGTGTCCGGTACGTGCTTTGCATATCTATCTGGACCGCACGCAGAGCTCTAGATGTTCTGAGCAGCTCTTTGTCTGCTTCGGGGGACAGCAGAAAGGGAACGCTGTCTCCAAACAGAGGCTTGCCCACTGGGTTGTCGACACCATTTCAATGGCTTATCACACTCAGGCCGTGCCCCCCCCCCCCTTGCGGGTCCGAGCTCACTCAACCAGGATTGTTGCGTCCTCATGGGCACTGGCCAGGGGCACCTCCCTAGCAGACATCTGCAGAGCAGCAGGGTGGGCAACACATAACACTTTCGCGAGATTCTACAATCTCCGAATTGAGTCAGTATCGTCCCGTGTTCTCTCAGGTCACAGCCCGTAGAACTCGGTAACACGCTGACAATCTGGCCGGGTGAATCGTTTGCGCCTAGCGCCCTTTCCCTCAGCCGAGGTAAAATAGTGTGCCTTTGTTCCCAGGAGACCCCAACTTTCGGATTCCTGGTTGATTCCTCCCTAGCCCTTTTGGGTCTGCAGTTCAGCGGAGGAACTTGCCGACCCAAGCCACTACGGGTACTCAATCTACCCTGTACTGGAATAGGTGCTCCACAGGTTAAGGCCTCCTGTTTGGACTCCCCCTGTGTGTAATTCCGCGGTAATATCCCCTCACGAGCGGACTCCCGTGTCTCTCTTAGGCAGTTCCAGCTGCCTCGGTCACCATGCTGTGCTGCACCGTGCTGTGCTGCACCGTGCTGCGCATGGGCCCCAGGGGGATTTATTTATTTTTTTTAATTTTTTTTTTCATTTCTGAAAACGGAGCGTATATTTGCACTACGTGCCGGCCCGGTGCCTGTCTTTTTAGCAAAAAGACGCTCGACACAAAATAATTACTGTAGCGTAAGGCGTGAGGTGCATGATGGCTTTTGACGCGTTCGGCCAGAGTTCGAATCCGCCTTTTGCCGAACTCGCTCTTCTCCCTTTTCCCAACACATGCAGGTACTTACTGCTGGTGGTGACACGTACGCGTGCATTTGAGCAACACTGGCAACAAAACTAGCACTAGTGTAATTGCTAAATAAGTTAATTGCCATTATGCAACGTTTTAGAAAAGTATGAATTAGCAGAATATCCAGTGTTATGAAAACAGTAGGTCAACATAACTACAATGCATTCTTTAATTCCCTGTCTTATTCTGCCCTCTGGCATATCGAAATTAATACAAACCTTAACATAAAGAGGCGGACAGTGTTATTAACAGACAGTAAAAATCATACTAATAATACTATGTAAAAAAAATCTGATGAGCCCAGAATATAAACTCAAGCGTGTTTAATTACACGTTATAAGCATTACCGAATACACTTAAATGAGATCGACTCAGAAAAGACGTCAATAAATGCAGCGTCACCTGCTACATCCTCTTTGTTGCATGCATAAATTATGATCACTAATACAAAATACAACATTTTATTCACAAAAATGTCTCTATTTGTAGAAATTGCTGCACATTCGTGCACTGTCACTGATGGCCATTGAATCTCAGCTGGTCATGGACTTGGATTTTGATGACATTGTAACTGAGTTTGCTAACAGGAAAGCCAGGAAGAAGTCTTTTTAAGGGCAGCCGGAGAGAGGAGAGGAGGAGAGACAGACAGCCAGACAAAAAAGTGAGGAGAGGAGGAGAAAGACAGACAGACAGACAAAAAAGTGAGGAGAGGAGGAGAAAGACAGACAGACAGACAGACCCTGAGGAGAGGAGGAGAAAGACAGACAGACAGACAGACAGACCCTGAGGAGAGGAGGAGAGGATGAGACAGACAGCCCCTGAGGAGAGGAGGAGAAAGACAGACAGACAGACAGACAGCCCCTGAGGAGAGCATGAGACAGACAGACAGCCCCTGAGGAGATGATTAGAGGATGAGACAGACAGCCCCTGAGGAGAGGAGGAGAGGATGAGACAGACAGCCCCTGAGGAGAGGAGGAGAAAGACAGACCCCGAGACTGAGGAGAGGAGGAGAAAGACAGACAGATAGACAGACAGCCCCTGAGGAGAGGAGGAGATCATGAGACAGACAGACAGACCCTGAGGAGAGGAGGAGGTATTGTGTGTGTGTGTGTGTGTGTGTGTGTGTGTGTGTGTGTGTGTGTGTGTGCGTGTGTGCGCGTGTGCGCGTGTGTGCGTGTGTGCGCGTGTGTGCGTGTGCGTGTGTGTGTGCGTGTGTGTGTGTGCGTGTGTGTGTGTGTGTGTGTGTGTGTGTGTGTGTGTGTGTGTGAGTGTGTGTGTGTGAGAGAGAACAACTTACATGAAATATAGTATTATCAAAAAAAAAAAAAAACAAGCTGCTTTATTTTACATTTGATTTACATTTAGGGCATTTGGCAGATGCTTTTATCCAAAGCGACTTACATGTAGTACATTTGTCAATAGTTGGACAGGTCATACACCAGCAATTGTAATTTGTATTGTAAGCAACCAATATTATACCATAATACTTGCAGCATCTTGTAATGTGTCTACTACCATTTCACTATCATTCAATCATCAAACAAAGTGCCATTAGGGGCCATGAATAATAAAGTGCTAAATACATAAGTGCAGAATTTTTTTAGTATAAAGAAGAGAGAGTATAGAGAAGAGTAAAAAAGTTGAGTTAAGATGACCTATACTGTTTGCATCCTTTTCATCACAGGAAGAGGAGAGGGGAGAGAGACAAAGAGCGGCAGCCCCTGTAGAGCCGAGGACTAGAGGACAGGAGAGGAAGAGAGAGACAGACAGGAAAGCTACATTAATGGGTGTGTGTACGTGTTTGTGTGTTAATTATGGAAGAATTTGATTCATATAACTGGATTGGTAAAGGTGAGGCACTATGTGCTTGCATATGCCAGCTAGTTGCTCACTATAGGTGTTACCAGCAAATAGTATCCAAAAATTCAAAAGCTTGATTGTGTGGGTGGGGTGGGGTGGGGGGCCCTACAAGACATTGTGCCCAGGGGCCTCTGAATTCTTAATCCGGGCCTGGTGGCTGGACCATTTCCGGCTCCTCAGAATAAATGCCTGTATGTCCGGGGGCGGGATATGCAAATACCGTCTGCCAACTTATTTTTTCATAGAACAGAGGTATATATATATCGGCGCTCAAGAGAGACCCCTAGTGTCGCTTCTCCGACACAAAGTCTCACATACGTAACCTAGACGTTATCCTGTCTGTTCCCAAACTTCCAAAGTGCCAACTTGACATGGTGCTGATGACATTTACTAAGTTTTGTCTCCAAAGCATTGGTAAAAATATTTTAAGAACAAATTATAAAAAAGCTGACAGTCAATATGGCTGGCCCAAGAACACTGGCCATCACTGAACTCATTTCATGGCCAGTAAGTGGAGATGTCCCCAAACTTCACCAGGGTTTGTTTCAATAAGTTAAGGTATAGTCTCATGTCCTGTTTGGTTTGCTTGCGGTGAGATTTTATTATTACATTCAAACAGTTACATGCAAATAGTTTGATGTATCAAAAAGCTTTTAATAACCAAATGTGATGATAATCCATGGCATGGTCTAGGAGTCTGAAAAAGTAGGTTTTTCAAAATCTTGTTCAGATCCTCCCCAGACAATGTGCAAAAATGTTCAGCTTTTTAGGATAGGGTTCTATAGGCTGCCATAGACTGCAATGGGCCATGCATAAATTTGTGGAATATATCTGGTTGGGCTGCATAGATTTGCCATAATGGCATTACTTGTCAGTCAATGTTTCTTTAAGACAGTTGGTTTAAAGACATATTTGCTTATAACTTTTAATAAATAGATGGTGCTGGTTAGCGCATTAAAACTTTGCACATACCCCAAGGTTATGGTGGCAATGACAATTAGAGTAGATATTCTTTAGCTGGATTGCATTTACACCTTGCAGTCAAATGAGAGAGATCCAATTACATTTACCCATGCAAAATGGAAAACACTACATGCACATTACATCAGAGGCTGCATTGAGTGAAAATTATCTGTCTTTTAGCAAATTCTAAAAACATTTATGGACGATCCAAATGCTTTCCTTCACTTTGACAGTTCAAGTTTTTAGGCGGCCACCAAAGCAAAAGTTCAGACCAACGAAACAAATGTAATGATATTCATTATGAGTTTGGCAACTTATAAGCACTTAATATGCTTCTCATGCAGGATTAAAGCCTGGTTTCACTTGAGTGTTGCACAAGCCACAGTAATTAGATTACAGACCAGGAGAGTGACGCAAGTGGGAATTTAAGGAGAAAGACGAGATATTCCAAGTGTATTCCAATGGAATAATTACTGTTCATTAAATTGGGTGACAGAATCGCAAAATGTCAGTGTCTGTTTTCTTCACATTGTGACGGTGGAATGAAAAGAATAAGGCAACAATAACTGTAGCGCAATCTCAGCATTTTATAATCACTTATGTATTTGTATCTGATAACAAAATTACATAGTACACCTTCTTTGAATGTGGTCAGAATCCCTCCTTGACCACCTTCGAATGTGGTTTCATCTTGAGTGCATTTACTCATGGCATTTAATGTGATCAAGTGCTATACTATAGCTATTCGATCACAGAAAATGCATATTTAAGCAGTATGTAAATGGGGCCATAGTCAAAGAATTAAAACAAATCTAGAATATCTGGAGAATATGCAGTATAAAGCTTAAGTTTGAAATAATGTCAAGACGTTTGGTCATGAGACATGCAAGAGAGGTTTGATGTAATCGTGTAGCTATCATATTAGATTTTTGCACTGTTTGTAAACTTTATTATTTATTTAATTTAAAAGTAAATAACAGTCTGTTTATCATAGAAAGTGATTATTTTTAGTGGTTATCGTTAAGCTTTATTAAGCAGTATAGTTTTTCTGCCATTGTGTTAAATCAGCTAATGGAACATTAATAAAATTATTGCTTTTTTCTACCAAGGAACGAAATTCATATGAGTTTGAAACAACATTAGGATGAGTACGTACTGACAGAATTTTCATTTTGGGGTGAACTATTCCTTCAACAGATAGATAAACTGTGACAGACCAATAATTAATAAATCGAATGATGTAACTGAAATAAAATGTAATGAAGCAGTTGGCGATGATAATGTTTGAGAAAAGAATCTTCACGTACTGTGTTTGGGCTGAGAGAAACCCTGATCTTCCTTAAGGTCATACCAATGGGAGAGGTTAAGATGGAGAAAGCATCACCTCCTTTCCCACCCACAATCACAGGTGTTGCTGAGGAAGAAATTAGTTGGGAAAACAATGAAGACATTATGGAAAAAGCTAAAGATATCAAAAAGTGTGCAAATCATACTCACGGTTCATAATACGCACACGCACACGCACACTGTCGCTGGCTTCACTTATTCCCACTTTACTCACTACCCTGTAGCGAACCAAATGCAACTTTCCAAGTTTCAGTCCCTTTAGAATACAGATTTCATCAAGTGTGTCTTTGATACGCCATATTTCACCATCAGCTTTGTACTCAACTTTGTAATGCATTGTGTCTGCAGTTGGAGACTTCTGCAGTTTGAGGGTCACTTTGCCCAAGTTGTTCACTACTATTGGTGGGGGTGGTTTAGACACAGGCTGGAACTGTTTATCTATCAGTTTCCCATTTTTATACAGGTAGATGGTGTTTCCTGGAAGTGAGGAATCGGAGATGGCAGAAACAATGAAGCAGATTCTCTTGTCACCTTTATTGGCCTCTGAAAAAACTTTGAAGTGAGAGTAGTTCTCTCTCATCTTTGTGATGATATCAGGATCGTTGAACCACTTTCCTTCAGCTGCATAAGAAGATAGAGTACATTTTTTCTCTAAGCCTTTAAAATCTTCAGATTTCAAGAAATCATTCAGAGCTGAAAGATATGGCTCTTTGTACTTCAGAGATGTGAAGGTCAAGCACACCACTACATCAATATCAGGATCGAGGAGGATAGTGGTGAGACCATCTGTGTCTTCAGTTTTGATCCCCTTCAGCGATTTTATGTAAGAAGTCAAGCTGTGAAGTTCAGACTTTGCATCATCTAACCACCGGTTTAGCATGCTAGCATTAAAAGGGGAGCTGTTGTGGATATTCAGAATGTCTTCCAATGACTGCTGCTCCATCTCACCTCCTCGAATACCAGGAAGGACCCTGCGCAGTGCTTTCTGGAGGACCAGCTTGTATTTGCTTAATGAAATCTGATATGAGTGCAGTCTCTCTTTGATGTCACTGAAAACATTTACCAATGTATTTCTGAACAGGTCGTTGCATCTTCTCTCTACCTCTACCAGCTCCTCTATTATTTCTTCAGTGTTGGAAATCAGACTTGTGTTAATTTCTCTGACCAACTGAGCTGCATTTGTATCCAGTAGATGAAGAGGATAAAGCCAGACTTTTACTGGTAGCACATTCTGTGCATTGTTCTTTAGCAGAGTGGGAAGCTGCTTGTACACCTGCAATGCCTCCATGTACGAGGTGGGGATCTGCTGAAGTTGGAAGTCACCATAAAATGTGCAGCTGATATTCCCAGCCAACTTTTTCTCACCATCTTCCAATTTTACAGCTCCTTGTCCCTCAATGGAAAATGCAGGTATCTTCTTGACCATGACATTCAGATTTGCCTCAATCTCTTGTTTGTTCTCATCTTCTGAAAATGTCTGATCAAACACCATGACAGCCTGAGCTCCGTACAGTACAGCTGTGACCGCATGAGTTGCAGTTTTCTGCTCAAACACCTGAGGGTAGGTGATCTTGCCCAGCTGGGTCATAGTGAGCTGATCGAATCTTGAGGTTTCACTGTAATGCATTATTACTCTTGACTGCTGGTTTGAGGATTTGGTATCACGCAGGTACTTGGCAGATCCTCCCACCTCCACTAGCCCCCCCAAGAAGCTGGCCTTCAGAGAAGCACTTACATCCAGGAGACTGGACTTATCAGAGAGAGACAACTAAACTTCAAATCAGTTCGGAGCTGCTTACGAGTGTCCAAATCTTCATACAATGATTTTTTATCCCACAGAGTAACACCTGAAACGAGAAGTGCCTTTAAATTATGATAGTGTAAATGGTCTGCACTTACACTCACCTAAAGGATTATTAAGAACACCTGTTCAATTTCTCATTAATGCAATTATCTAATCAACCAATCACATGGCAGTTGTGAAGGGTGAGGGTCAAAATCCCTTGGCTCTTCAGATATATCAATACAAATATATATATCCTTTTATATCAATATCTATCTGTATTCTGTTGCTTAACTTCTTTAATAAAGTGATGAATTAACTATATGCATGATCACATAATCAATTCTATTTTCTTATGCATAATTGAAATATACTTTGAATCATATGTGTGTTGAATGTTAATTAGTCTCTTTTAGGAACATTCCAGAGTCTCTCGGTCCTGCACGTCGGCTGAAGGTCTTTTGGGGGATAAGCTAATTTGTGACGCTCTCCAGCCTCTCAGGGGAGGGGGTCAGGGGGAATGCGTTAAACATGTGTTCCAGATGTATTCTGTGTTTGATTGCTACCTTTCCATGACTAATTATATGGTTTAAAGTCCTATGCAATACTACCTGAATAGTGAAAGTGTGATTTTCTATTATTATTTCTTTAGGGAAGAAATGTATGTTATTTCAACCCTCCTCTGCCCGAGGAGTGAATATTTTATCTCTCTGTTTTGGTTTAAATGGCCTGATAATGTGTGCTCTGGCTCTCTTGTGCCCAGAGAAGAACTGTCGTTCGTCAGTGTTTTGTGTGTGCATTTGACCTTCTACCCAGTTTTTGGACCAGGGATGCACACCAGGCCGACTCGAAGACGCCCCGTGACCATCTGCGAGGTCACTTCAGACGTAAATCTCGGGCACGGACGACAAGTGCGCTGATTAATGTGTATAGGCCATTTAACTATCTATATGTTGTGACTTTATGTTCTTTTAGCCAATCAGGAGTAAAATAATGGAATGTACGTCCTTGCAAATGGTATAATTGATGTAAGATTTTGTGTAAGGTACGAGTTAGCTTTCGATCTCCTCATGAGACTTTGTCGCTGGCTCTACCAATTTCACTGCAAACTATTCTTCAGTAAATTTTGATTCTTTAATTGAATTTCTTGACTCCTGGTTTTCTTTCTCCATATCTGGTCCGGGTCATAACTGTTATACCCCTAACAGTTGCTTCAATGCATTTAGGGGTGTGGTCCTGGTCAAGACAATCTCCTGAACTCCAAACTGAATGTCAGAATGGGAAAGAAAGGTGATTTAAGCAATTTTGAGCGTGGCATGGTTGTTGGTGCCAGACGGGCCGGTCTGAGTATTTCACAATCTGCTCAGTTACTGGGATTTTCACGCAGAACCATTTCTAGGGTTTACAAAGAATGGTGTGAAAAGGGAAAAACATCCAGTATGCGGCAGTCCTGTGGGCGAAAATGCCTTGTTGATGCTAGAGGTCAGAGGCTAATGGGCCGACTGATTCAAGCTGATAGAAGAGCAACTTTGCCTGAAATAACCACTCGTTACAACCGAGGTATGCAGCAAAGCATTTGTGAAGCCACAACATGCACAACCTTGAGGCGGATGGGCTACAACAGCAGAAGACCCCACCGGGTACCACTCATCTCCACTACAAATAGGAAAAAGAGGCTACAATTTGCAAGAGCTCACCAAAATTGGACAGTTGAAGACTGGAAAAATGTTGCCTGGTCTGATGAGTCTCGATTTCTGTTGAGACATTCAGATGGTAGAGTCAGAATTTGGCATAAACAGAATGAGAACATGGATCGATCATGCCTTGTTACCACTGTGCAGGCTGGTGGTGGTGGTGTAATGGTGTGGGGGATGTTTTCTTGGCACACTTTAGGCCCCTTAGTGCCAATTGGGCATCGTTTAAATGCTATGGCCTACCTGAGCATTGTTTCTGACCATGTCCATCCCTTTATGGCCACCATGTACCCATCCTCTGATGGCTACTTCCAGCAGGATAATGCACCATGTCAAAAAACTTGAATCATTTCTAATTGGTTTCTTGAACATGACAATGAGTTCACTGTACTAAAATGGCCCCCACAGTTACCAGATCTCAACCCAATAGAGCATCTTTGGGATGTGGTGGAACGGGAGCTTCGTGCCCTGGATGTGCATCCCATAAATCTCCATCAACTGCAAGATGCTATCCTATCAATATGGGCCAACATTTCTAAAGAATGCTTTCAGCACCTTGTTGAATCAATGCCACATAGAATTAAGGCAGTTCTGAAGGCGAAAGGGGGTCAAACACAGTATTAGTATGGTGTTCCTAATAATCCTTTAGGTGAATGTATATAGCGCCTTTTTTAACCTTAGAAGTTACCAAAGCGCTTTACACTGTGACTCATTCACCCATTAAAACACACATTCACACACACTCTCATACACACTCTTATGCAAACACTCATACACCAATGACGGCAGAGCTGCCATGCAAGGTGATAGCCTGCCATTGGGAGCAACTTGGGGTTCAGTGTCTTGCCCAAGGACACTTCATAAAGTTTTTTATGGGATTTGAACCACCAACCCTGTGAATAGTGGCCGACCCGCTCTACCAACTGAGCCACGTCATAAGAGAGTTATGATGTGGATGTTATTAAACTGTTTCTCAGAGTGACCAAAAATAAGAGAGGGTTGAACAATCGGTTGAAAATACTAAGAACCTGTGGGGTGCTTTACAAACAAAGAAGTGTACTGTTTAAAGAGAATAGTGTGAAAACTTAATATTCAATTGAATAATGATGGCTGTGAAAAAGCTTAATTCCATGGACACTAATGGGTTGCGTTTTCTTAGAGGACTGCATTTATTTTGATTTTTGATTGTCAGTAAAGTTCATGTTGCATCTCTGAATTTAAATGGTGCAATAGACATACGAAAAAAAGTGCTAAGTTTATAAAAAATAAATAGGCTACTTTTGAACTGGAAACAGTTATTTTAATTTTAATAACACCTTACATAGAGGAGTAGCTATTTTATTTAGTTGGAGTTTCAGTCCATGTTCTTATGATTTCGAGGACATTTTAAAAGGTAGACATTTAAAAGTAAGAGCACTTTTTGGAAATCCTATTTTTGTTTTTATTTGTGTGTACATTTCAACCTCAGGTGTATAAATACCCTTATATACACTTTGGAGCAAATAATTCTTGTTCCTGGGAGGGGATTTTAATTGCACAGAGCAAAACATGGACAGAAATCACATTGTGCCTCGTAGAGATAAAAGATCTATGAACACCTTGGAGACAGATAAAACTTCTACAGCTAGTTTAGTCAAATGGAGATCATGGCTATTTGGAAGCTCTATCAATTAAATAAATAAATTAGAAGGGGTTAAAATGCAGGGAACTCTGTTACTGACATCAATCAGTGTGTAGATCAAATGAATGCCCCAACCAAATATTTTTTTTTAATCTGGAGAAAATGTCTGGTCAGAGAATGTTTATCCAAGCCTTGCTTTCTTAAGATGGAGGACTAATATTAGACCCACGGACATTCAAATTAGGGCAGTTTGTTTTTACAAGAAATTGTTCAGTAGTGAGTTGAGTTCAGGGCAGGGAATAAAAATGGTTCAAGCAACGAAAACCAAAAATGCAAACGAATGATTCTTTTTTTTTTTTTTTTTTTTTTTTTTTTTTTTGCAGAACATAACCAAAAACAGGAACAAAATGATTTTCAATTGTTCCAGAGTAAAAATTTATTTTAAAATGCTGGTAACTGGTTATAACCAGTTAATTTCTTTCCTAATATTTTTTCATGAAACTGAAGGCCAAAGGGTATTTCAGAACTTTTTGGATCTACACCACTTCATGTTGCCCGAAAAAATTAAACATGTTCTTTAATCTTGTAGGAAACTGTTGCAACACATTTCTATGCCTAATCACCCATTGTGGATGAAGCATTCTGTGAATAAAGAACTTTTTAACAATTATGTATAATTACTAGATTTACTGTACATGTATGGCTAATCCAGAAACAAGGAAAACATTATTAGAGGTACAAGTATTCACTGAATTATTGTTAGATATGATGCATTAATACAGATTTGATACTGTCAGGTTTTGACTGAGAAGCAGACCTATAATTAAAAATGTACTTTCCTGTTAATTACAGAATACTGAAAAGTGTTTGCTCAAAACAAACCACAATTAAAAACTTTTTGTTTTTAGTCCCTGGTTCAGGGAACAGTAATGACAGTGCCTAAACCATTAGTCAGAGGAGACCAGTGCAGAACTCTGAGCATGGGAGAACTGAATAAGGACCCCAAATCATATTGGGTACCACAGAGGGGGGCGGTGGAAGAGGAAGGTGGACATAGACTGATGCACTTGCAAAGCAGAATTTCGTCTACAGTTTGTACGGAACCTTCTTATGGGATCTACTGTCCCAAAGAAAAACAAAATCACAGGACTTAATGACTACAGACCCATCACCCTGATGTCTGTGGTCATGAAATCATTTGAGATACTTGGTGTTGGCCCACCTGAAGGACATCACTGGACCCTTTCTAGACCCCCTTAAAATTTCTAATCAGCAAACTGGTCTGTGGAGGATGCAGTCAACATGGGATCATATCCTGCAACATCTGGACAGACCATGGACATATGCAAGGATCTTTTTGTGGACTTCAGTTCAGCTTTCAACACCATCATCCCAACTATTCTCCAGACTAAATTACACCAACACTCTGTTCCCAGTTCTGTCTGTCATTGGATTACTAGATTTCAGATGGACAGGCAGCAGCTTGTGAGACAGGGGAAATTCACTTCCAACACCTGTAAAATCAGCACTGGTGCCCCCCAGAGATGTGTGCTCTCAACACTACTCTTCTCCCTCTACACAAATGATTGCATTGCCAAGGACCCCTCTGTCAAGCTCTGGAAGTTTACAAAAGATGATGAGTCTGCATACAGAAGGGAGGTTGAACGGCTGGCTCCCTGGTGCAATCAAAACTACCCGGAGATTAACACTCTTAAAACAGTGGAGACGATTGTGGACTTAAGGAGGAACACTCCATCACTGAGCCCTCTCACCATTCTAAACAGCACTGTGGCAGCAGTGGAGTTATTCAGGTTCCTGGGCACAACCATCTCACAGGTCCTGTATTGGGAGACCCGCATTGACTCCACTGTGAAAAAGGCCCAACAGAGGTTTTACTTCCTTCACCAGTTGAGGAGGTTCAACCTGCCACAGGCGCTGCTGATACAGTTCTACTCAGCAGTCATTGAGTCTGTCCTCTGCACAAATACT